>NW_022724014.1:12119-12271 GCF_011630105.1 Anneissia japonica
TAACGAATTACTAATTCGAAATTTCGGATTAGTAATCCGAAATAACGAATTACTAACTCGAAATAACGAATTACTCAGGAGCGAGGACGTAGGCCTAGGCCTAGAGAGAGAGTTGGGACGCGGTAACGTCTTGCCCTAGTTTTCACACGTTT
>NW_022724014.1:12279-15088 GCF_011630105.1 Anneissia japonica
TAACGAATTACTAATTCGAAATTTCGGATTAGTAATCCGAAATAACGAATTACTAATTCGAAATAACGAATTACTTAATTCGAAATTTCGGATTAGTAATCCGAAATAACGGATTGCTAAATCGAAATAACGAGTTACTAATTCGAAATAACGGATTACTAATCCGTTATTTCGGATTACTAATCCGAAATTTCGGATTACATTTTGATGATTTCATATACTTAAGTGGCACGAATAGGCTTTCGTAGAAAACAATGGCCATTGTTTTCTACGAAAGCCTATTCGTGCCACTTAAGTATATGATTTCATATACTTAAAGTGGCACGAATAGGCTTTCGTAGAAAACAATGGCCATTGAACATTTTTTTAATGTTGAAATAGGTTTTAAAAACGTTATTCCACTAACAAAGTAGAGGAATGACATACATACAATACTTCAACTGGTAATTGGACATAAACCACCCAAACTGGAATATACCATTGTGAAAGTAGGGTGTGCAGTGGGGTGGACAATGTTGGGTGGGCCTGTTTTTATCACCTTCACAATAGGATAGACTACACTGTGACTGTGACCTATTATACGCCTTTAATTCATTCAACTCTTTTGACAACATGCCTGTTTGAGATCTCTGCAGATATTATTCTCCTGAAGACGGTTGAAGCAAGTCAACCGAAACGTCGAGACATTCTCAACCAACAACAACAGTTCTTTTCAGAACTATCTATGTGGTGTACCGCAAGCATTAATTATATAACATGCATGTATGTTAATAATCATTATAGATTTTTCCTGATTTCAGTATGTTTCGTTTCTTTATAACTGTCATTAATGCAAGAATAAATATTAATTTTACAGTAGTGACAATTCAATCAAAACAGATAAAATATAAAATAGTAATATCTTATTAACATGAATATTTTATTAACATACATTCATTATTGGATACGACTGTTTACATTCATATTATTATTATGATTATTATTATTACTATTACTACTATTATTATTATTACTATTATCATTATTATTATTATTATTAAATCATATTTAAAGGAAGTAGCGAAAAGTCCTTGTGAATACTATAATATTTGACAAATACTATTACCAAGAGAGAGAAAAAAAGTTATATTAATGTATTAAAACATTACTTAAAAAATGACTTTTTAGATTCAAACTATTAATATTATTAAATGTATTTCAATTTCCATTAAACTTTGAAGTTAATTGTTGTGTTAAAATCATTAGAAAAATTGAAACTAATGAATAACTTTACATGTTATAAACAGTGCAAATAAACAGTAGTTAAAGCATGTGGATCAATTGTGTGTTTGAATGACAAGTTTATGTATGGGAAAAGGGAGGCTAACTTTACTTCAACAAATTTTCTGCTTAGAGTTACTTCAAAGAAGTGTTTGTTAATCAAATATTGTTTTTAAAGTAAACTGAATAATTAGGAATACATTTATTTAAGCACCTTATTTAATTGTATACTTAGTTTCTACTCCCCGCCAAGTAAATTTAAGTGCCTAATACTATACCGTACTAAATAATGTAAACTGAGATACTATATTATATACATAGTTACCGGTATGTAAATATGGCAATTTTGCTAAGAATTAAAATGGCGTGTAAATTGGCCACAAATAAATTATTTTAGTATTAATAAATGCATGATTTATGTTGATTTATTGAATATGTTGTTGCTATTTTTTAACATTTAAATGGAAAAAAAATAAAAAGTGTTATTCATGGCTTTTTTTTATCTTTGAATATTTTATCATTGAATATGTAATTTCTTCAAAAAGTAAAATGTAAATGGCAATTTATTTAATGTTAGATTCCATTTAAAAACTAAATTATTTCAGTTTAAAAAAATGCATATAATAATTTTTTTTTAAATCAGTTTTAATACAGAATTTTATTATTGGGCCATTTTTACCGGGGCCATTTTCGCCGGGGCGATTTTTTTCCCGTACGAAACATTTACATGAAACTCCGCTCGAGCCGTCTCGACTGAATCGACTCGGGCCGAAAATCTCATATTCCAGAATTCAGGAGGTCAAAAGGTCATCAACAGATAACCGTCTACAAAATGACATATAATATAATATAATATAATATTTGATTGAGCTGCCCGAGTAATGGAAAGTGTTATTTAAACTTGAGTTACATACTGTAACAATTTTATGTTTTGTTTTTTTTTTAGTTAGATCTGGTTTTTGCATAATTACAGGCCTACTAACTACTAAAAATATACGCTTTCATGGGAAAGCACAAAGAGGAAGGAATAGCGCGTTTCTTTATAAAATGAAACAGGGTGACAGTTATTTTCAAATTAAAAGAAGAGCTGAGAATAGGCAGCTCTAAAATACTGGATGCCAAAGACCTGCCAAAATGGCAGAGCACCAATGAATGTATAAATTAGGCCTGCCTAGTTACATAGTAAATCTGCAGGTTCTTGATTACAAGGCTAGACCAAGTTAATTAATGCCGAAATGATTATTATTTATTATTATTATTATTATTATTATTATTCATTATTATTATTATTATTAATTATTATGTTACTAAAACCTACCTTAGGAACTTGGACAATGAAGAAATTAGAGAACATAAAAAACGATGTTAAGGGGAAATAGCACAAAAGATAATTATTCCCTTGGGCTAGTTTTAATTATAGCCAGTAAATAGGTTTTTGATTACAAAGCTTAGGCCAAGGTACTGAAATGATGATGATGATGATGATTATTATTATTATTATTATTATTATTATTATTATTATTATTATTATTATTATTATTATTATTAT
>NW_022724014.1:15572-26579 GCF_011630105.1 Anneissia japonica
ATCGGCCAAAGCTCGTCGGGAAGTTGGAGCCCCCCCCCAAAAAAAGGCCTAGTTTTCCCATCCCAGCCATTTCCGGCCATCTTTTTTTTTTTAAAATCTTGTTTTGGGAGGAGGGGATAGCCCATCTGAGGGCCATCGGCCCTCAGATAACGCTGTGCACTGTAGTTACACACCCATAAATACTTAGTGCAACCATTCCCCCAGTCAGACATCTAGGCCCCCCTCCCCCGTGGTGGCGCCTGGGGGTGGGGCTATAGCTCCCCCGTCGGGGAAGATGAGTGGGTTTTGTCAGGGAATAAACAAATAAAAAAAATATTTACATGTAATGTTCGTTTAGCCACCACACTGTTTCATTAAATTATTTGTGTTATTATTAACAATAATAGTAATAGTTCAATGAGACTAATTAAAAATAATTTGAATTCTGTTATGACAAATGCTCGTTTGGATAGCCTCATGATGCTTGAAATACATTGTGATTATTGAAGCAACCTCGACCATGACAGCATGGTTGATACAGATTTCATACAAAATTTCCAAAATGTAGAATTTCACGTTCAAGAATGAGGATTTGAAAATAAATTAGATTGTTACATTGCATAAGCTTTGTTTCTTGTTTTATTGGTGATCCGCTCCACTAGCGGATCACCTCTTGTTATTGTCAGAGATCTTTTTTTTTTTCCCATTTCTTGTTAGCACCATATCTAAAAATTGGCACGAGATTCATACATGCACGCTTCAACAAACATTTAGCTTGGCCTGGAACAGGGGACGTAGCCAGGATTTTGAAAGGGGGGGGGGAACCGTTATGCGAATTACGTATGACCTCAGCGGGGTCAAAGGGGGAAAAATTCCCCCTGTGAAGTAGTGCACTCTGAACGTTCTTAGGACTGTTTGAGAGGATAAAGTGAAAATTGCAATAGACGCATTATAAATAAGCGAAAAAATAATTATATAATAAATCAACCTGTTAATATCAATTATTACTATTGTCATCATCATCATTGTTATTATTATTATTATTATTACTATTAGTAGTAGTATTATTAAACAAACATTTAAAGAAACTTGCAAAAGGATAAACGCGAGCGTTCGCGTGCATCAAAATAAATATATGCTTTATATCATGTCTTTTTTTTAATCAGTTATAGCCCCTTAGGATGAAAGGTGACCCCTAACTTTTATTACATATTCTGAAAGCACATGAGCTGTAGATATGATTTTATATATCATAATAGCTGAATTTTTATATATGATAAATAAATGATCATTACCCCTTCACCAACAGGCATTTGTCAATGAAAGTTGATACATATATATCTCATATCAGGAGACAACAGTGACATTAAGATGCGCACGTGCGTCATGAGGTGTGCATACGCACTGTCTCTTATACACATCTAGATGTGTATAAGAGACAGGATTGCTCCAAATTCTTTTTTAACAAACTAAATTAGCGTATTTTGCCATTATCAGCATTTAAATATTGTTCAATCCGCACCGCGCACACTTCCTCGTGGGTCAAAGTGCGGTGGATCACCTAACTCGTCCTCAGTGACGAGTTCAAATCTAGTTCAAAATGTTTTGGTTTTAAAAGCTGATTTCGAGATTAGAAAACATAGCCTACATGAAGTCATTATAGTAACTCGATGCCTAACAAAATAATAAAAATTCGCCATAATTCTTTAAATATTCATGGCACTGCCCCTCCCCCCACCGCCACTGTACAGACACACCCATACACCCCTGCTTTATAACTGAAATTATGTTTTTCAGTTTCCTATATGTAAAGCTTAAAAAACCCTTGTTACTCAAGTGATTTCTAGTTCCCAGTGCATGTAGACCAATAATTAAAATGGGTACCTTTTTTTGTTCAGTATTAGGATTGATATGGGGGAGGGGGTAACATTTTTTAACCCACAACTTTTAATCAACTGTAGAATAATACATTCTAATCATTTAGTGTAAAGACAATGTGATTACATTGTTAATTATGTCACAGGAAGTCAAACGATCGTCAACCACAGGGGCGGATCCAGAGATGTCCAAAAGGGGGGGCGGAAAGGGGGGCCGAAATTTGGGCTGATCGAGACAACAATGTCCTAGGGGGTTGTGTTCAGACACTCGAAAATAACATTTGAGGCGTTCTGGGCTATCATTTTTTTCTTTTTCTTTCTTTTTTTCTTTCTTTTTTCTTTTTTTACCTCCCAAAAGGGGGGGCCGGGGCCGGGCCCCCGGGCCGGCCCCCCCCCCCCAAAATCCGCCCCTGAACCAAAGATCAACATCAAATATTTCACCTAAAATATAATATACTGTATACTTGTGATAATAGTTTTTCTATCCCATTAAAACTGAATTAACATTTATAAAAGTTAGCTGAAGTAAAAAATATACAAAGTATAAATATATAAATAAAAATGGGACATCTTCTTAGCTCCATTCATTACAGTGTTATGGCACCAAAAATATGTGGGTGTGTCTATATTATGCATTCACCACTGGATTTTGGTACAAATGAAAAAGCTCTTAACTAGCTTTAAATGACAGTTATGATGCTGAAAACTATTGATGTATGCATGTTATGAAATATTTATATTTTCCCAACTGTGATACTTAATTAACTATTAAATATGAACTAACAGAGTATAGGCGTGTTAATTTAATGTAGTAAGATTGATATGGGGTAGGGGGTAGCATTTATGCTCACAATCTTTTATTAGCTGAATATATTTTTTTGTTATTAGTAATAAAGTGTAAAATAGTACAGTATAACCCTTATCATTTGGTATAAAGAACAATGTATTGGCATGGTTAATTATGCCACATGAGGTCAAAAGGTCACCAACCAAAGATCAAAATCGAATTTATCAAAATATATATTAAAACTCATGGCCAAAAGTTCAAATAATACATATATTAAAATACATAGTATATCGATAGAATTTTAAATAAATTGTTGGAAATAATTAACTGATAATAAGATGATAATGCTGAAAACAGGTTATCTGCTATGCTTTATCTTTACTAATTATGTAAATGTCAATGGTGTTAATTATACACTATGTGTATACAAATTAAGTTTATAAATTTGCAATATGCAGCACTATAAAATCATTAGAAATAAAATAGAAAATTAATAACAATTTAATATATATATATACATATATATACACATGTATATACATATATATACATATATATGTATATATATGTACATGTATGTATGTATATATGTGTGTGTGTATGTATAAAATGTAAATGTCAGCGGTGTTAATTATACACTATGTGTATACAAATTAAATTTATAAATTTGCAATATGCAGCACTATAAAATCATTAGAAATAAAATAGAAAATTAATAACAATTTAATATATAGGCCTATGTTTATCTTAAGTTTGAAGACTGAGTGACTGTAACTTGCACACAGGCTTTAAACCCATCAGTCACCACAAACTTTTATTCTTAGGCAGAGATCACCAAAGTGCTATTTCTTGTAAGGGCTGTATAGATTTAATGGGAAGGTAGTGGGTTTATACATTTTTTACTGAGGTTTGTGTTTTGAGCACCTTTAACACAGGTGGGTCCGGGGTTCACTTGCAGCCTGACAGTAATTGTTGTTGAAGGCCACAAACATGAATTGGAAACCTTACACTGTATGAGCAGCCCACCTACCATGTGCAAAACCCCTTGTTACAGCCGGAAGCTGATCATCTATAAAAAAGTAATATTGAAACTGCAAAGCAGTAAAAAAAAGCACTGCATAAAGTTTCCTGTCTCTTATACACATCTAGATGTGTATAAGAGACAGTATATATACGGTGTAACAGCAGACATGCAATAAATCTCAATAAAATCACAACAAATTTCAATGATGCCATTTTGGCTGAGCCTAACTGTTTTATTATAAAAATTGGTACAAACATGTTTCAACAGTTCAACTGCTATCTTCGGTGTAACAATACCGTACTTAAGCACTTCAAAAATATAGGAGTGAACAATGCAATAACCTTTCATGGTAAATAGGCGAGCTGATGCATATGAAAAAGCATGAATAAAGATGAAGATGTACATAAGACCAAATGGGAGAAGGAGTATCCATGTTTAAGGAATTGATACTGGAGAAGAAATGCATGAATATTATTATAAAGATGAGTGAATGAATCAGAATAACAGACTTAAATTTACATGTTGTAATTGTCTATTAAGGGAGTGCTGCTCGCACTGTATATGCAATGCTTCTTCGATTTTCTGTTGATAAGGGGTATTGGCAGAACATAATATTTTGAAGCAGCCCTCGTTGCAAATGTCCCTACATTTAAAACGGCAACAAGTTTCACTGATATAACAACTTTTACATCTTCCGCAAGTAAATTTGTATATTACACCCAAAGAAACAATGGGAAGAGCATCCTTAACTAAAAACAGACCTTGAATTTTAAATTATTTAAAAATTAACTTAATATCTAAATCAGTACAAAATTCTTTAGTTAACAAAGTAATTTAAAAACTAATAATTTTGCTAAATGGTCCAATATATGGTAAATTAAAATTTCGCTCCCACCATCATTATCAGCTGGACAATGTTCTAAGCCCTATGGTTCTACGACTACACATGTACATTATGGGTAGCAAGGATGCAGTTCTGATATTTGATCCATTTCCATTTCCTGGGGACAACCGTCTTGATATCTGGGAGCTGCATCTTGCTCATATGAGGAGCTAACCAATTTCATTAATTACATGAACGCCTTCCATCAGTGGCGAATCTAGGAATTTGAAATAGAGGGGCAAGGGAAGGACTTTCACAGATTAAGGATCTATAATATAAGAAAATTTATGCCACCTCTAGATGGCTAGAGGTGGCACTCTGACTTAAATTTAAATATAAATTTTTTTCTGTTTTTTTTTAGTGTTAATATATTTAGGGGGTGATTTTTTAATTTTCTACCCTGGAAATTTCTACCTTTGGTAATTTTGGGATGGGGGTGCATACGCACACGTCCATCCCCCTAAATACGGGCCTGCACTAATGATATCAAAAACTAGCTCAAATATGCATGGAAAATTGATAGGAAAGTAGGTGCGTAAAATCTGAACTTCTGCATAATACATGGCCGGTGGAAACAAGGAACTGGGGCTTCCCCACTTTTTTTCAGAAAATATATATAAATATAAACGGTATCTTCATTCCGAAAAAAAAAAACATCAAACATACATAAAATTATTCAGTTACAGCTGGAGCTTAATTGTAGAAATAATTTAAAGTTACAAAAGAAATTATATCAAACTGAAGAGGGGAAAAAAAAGAAAGAGCATTGGCGGATCTGACCGGGAAAGCTCATTTCCGGCCATCTACAAATCAACATTTTCAGACACTTCACAAGTCGGGAAAGCTCATTTCCGGCCATCTACAAATTAACATTTTCAGACACTTCACAAGTCGGGAAAGCTCATTTCCGGCCATCTACAAATCAACATTTTCCTGGAGGAACCAGACATCCTTTTTCTATGGGGTTCATCGATTCATGGAATTGTTTTCAAGAGTGGGAAAATCTTGAATTTTGAAGAACTTAAAAGTCATTAAAAGACACCTTGGAAGTCGGGAAACACTCATTTCCCGCCATCTAGGAATCAAAATTTTCCAGGGGAAAACCCTAGACCTTCCTTTCTCTTTGGGGGTTTATCGATTCATGGAAAAATATGTATGTAACTACTCAATGATCTTTATGTATGTATGTCACACATAACAGCCATATTTACTGTAATAAGAATGAGAAAGTTTACCTGACATTTTCAAGAGGGGGACAACCTTGCATTTTGAAGAACTTTTCAGCTATGCAAAATAAGCCCGTCAAACTGTACTAAAATTTCTAAAACCCTAGAGCTTTCAGGGGGCTTGACCCCTACTGGGGCCCCCAGGACCGCACCCATGAGCTGCTCGATTGCGCAAGTTCTCCCTCGCTAGTGTGCCCCTAGTCACTTTGAAAAACATTCCGCCAGCCATGTACAGTAATATACTACTTTAGGCAATACTTTTTGATACCTTGTTTAGGGAACCTGCCACCAGCCAAAAATAAAGATTTGAATTAAAAATAACACACCTGCTGCTATAAATACATAATTGGGAGATTAAGAAAAAAATGAATTTTTATTTTTATTCTGCCCACTGGCTGTATAATTTTACCAGAAAGAAATATGAACATATATTTTTTTTACAATTAATTAAATAAAAGCATTTAAAAGAACGAAGCCAACTTACAACACAATCAGAGTGTGTAGGCCTACAATTGATCACAACACACACACGAGTTTTGCTAGCACAATTTTATTTGCCTCTCTTTCAATTCCTAATTCCTAAAATTTTATTCGCAAATAACTTGGGTACTTTAGGCAGGACAATTCTGTCGAATTAAAAAGTAATATTTTTATTTTTTTTCTGCCCGCTGCTGAATGCTTAAAAAATTAGGTATTAGGTACCTTATACAAGCTATTAATAAAGTATTGCCTTTATATAGGCCATTCAACAAAAACTGCACAGAAGACAGCCCTTATTTTCCAAAATGTGTTTTTGGATTTCCAGGCGCAACTTGTTCCCCCATCCAAGCCTTATTTTATAGTCAGGAATATGGGAAAGAAAAAAAGTCCTTGGTATGAGCTGCCATACCGTAAAGTATTTTAATTGTGCGGTGGGTACATGTAAAACGTAAGGAGATAACGTGCAAGCAATACTGTTCAGAATTTTGCATTAAAAGTGAATGATATTATGTTATTAATATAAAATACATATATAATTCTTGTTCTTAAAATAATTACATTAATTATTTTAATGTTAAAACATTAGAATTTCATTATTTGACCTTGAAATTTAAGTGATAATTATAATAGTAATGATAATATTCAAAATAATGTTTTATTTCAGTAAAAATTTTGTAGAAGGCTGAACATTGTAATATGCACTTCTGAAGATCTCAGCAAACCAGTGAACTCATCCTGCTCAACTCGATGGCTATAATGTTGCTTTCTAGTTTCATGCTCGTTAATTTTGCTGAATGGTGAGTGAGAAGAATTTGTTCTTATTATGAATTTCATGTCTGTTGTAAAATGCTTTGTTGGAAAACATTCGACCTTGTTCAACACTAGAATAAACATAATCATTTTTAATATTACAACACAAAAACTCTAATTAAATTATTTTGAAATAAATTTTAAAAGTTTTCTTTAAAATAATTAATTAATTATTAACATTAAAATTTCACTAGATTTGAACTCATCACTGAGGACAAGTTTGGTGATCCGCCACACTTGACCCTCAGGAAGCACGAGCGGTGCAGATTTAAATGTTTTTAAATTTTTAAAATGGCCTAAAATATGCTCTAGTTAGATTTTAAAAAGTGTAATTTGAAACATTTTAAAAGATTTACGCTTGCGTACGCGGACGTCTTGACGCCTGTGCGAATCTTAATGGCACACAAAGTTAACTCCTTATATGAATACTTTGTCAGGAACCCAAAAAATGTAACAAACCGTAATTTCCAGCTTCAGTACGTGCTGCGTGCGTAAAAATGAGCGTACAGTGGATAAATTATGGAAAGTTTTGCAATGCTGAAAATGTCCTGAAACGTGCTTTAAATTATCTGAATAGTAATATGGAGAATTTCTAAATTTTGCCGCTCACGCACCGACGTGCACGTGGACGGTAATGGCTCACAAATTGAACCTTGTCAAGTGTAATTTAAAAACGGCTGTTGGTTGGTAATGCCACACAAATTTTCCCTTTACAGTATACGAACTATCGGTCTGATAGCGTCAAAATACAGTCTGCTGCCCTCTATTTTAAAATTGTTTACATCTTTTAAGAAAGAAAGATGAGAAGGCTCCAAAAAAGCATTTTTTTTTACCATGATGAAGTCATCAAAATGAAAAATAAAGGGACACTTCTAAAAGAGCTATAACATACTCACAGGTGGAGGACAATCGATCAAGAATAAGCAAGATGCATTCAATTAAGTTGAAAAATAATTACTGTACGTCATAAATAAAATTTCATTTTTTTAAAAATTAGATAGCAATATGATGACGTTGCAATGTCCGATCAGCCATAATAAACTATAAAATCATATCTACATATATCAGAATATGTAATAAAAATTGGGGGATTGGGGGTTACCTTTCATCCTAAGGAGCTATAACTGAATAAAAATAGGCATTATTTTAGGTATATATAATAGTTGACGCACGCGTACGTGTACGTTAAGAAGCGCAAACGGAAAATTAAGGTGCATGACATTCGACCTTGACCTGACGTTTATGCTCACTTAATATGATTCAGAAATGACGAATGGTTAAGATGATATGGTGTCATCAACGTTTTTGGGAAAGAAAGATGAGGGGGACAGAAAATACATTTATTTTCACCATGATGACGTCATCAAAATATAAAAAGAAGTCACATATATGAAAGAGAATTGTCTCAGCTATAACATACTCAAAATTGGAAGACGATCGACCAAGAATAAGCGAGATACGCTCAAATGCGTATTTTGAAAAATGACATAATCGATAAAATCAGTTTTGTTGAATTCAGATGGCAATATGATGACGTCACAATGTCCGATCAGGACATATATCTATAAAATTATATTTACAATTCATGTGCTTTCAGAATATGTAATAAAAATTAGGGTTCACCTTTCATCCTAAGGAGCTACTATATAACTGATTGAAAATAGGCCTGATTTTAGCATATTTTCACTATATATCGGCACAAATCCGCACAAAGATACCTATATTTGATGCACACGTACGGCTTTGCTATTGGCCATAAGATGACCAAAAAGAATGGAAATTCTTTTTTTTTTAAATATATGTTACTATGCAATTCTTGCACTTGAGCCATTTTTTTGTGCAAAATATACTAACTAACCACTCTGTCCCTTAACAGACATCATGAATTAAATAAGCATACAAATGCGTACTAGAATATAAGGTTTCATGGTTCTATTTTGAAATATATCAATATATAGTCGCACAATGTTATTGCGCAATTTTAGCACTTGGGCCATTTTTGAGGCAAAATATCTTACTAATTAAACAATGCATCCCTTTAACAGACTGCATACCTGAAATCAGCACGAAAATTTGTCCTAGAAAGGAAGGGTTTCATGGCTGTCTAGACAGTACATGGATAATATCATGCTCAATGCACTTGGGCCATTTTGGGGGCATAATAACTTACTAATTAAACAATTTATCCCTTTAACAGACTACATAACTGAAATCAACACAAATGTCCTGGAATGAAAGGTTTCACGGCTCTAGACAGTACACGGATAATATTATGCTCATTTGAAATCAACAGTAAATACAATTTTATTGCGCAATTCTTGCACTTGGGCCATTTTTGGGAGGGACATATCTTACTAATGAAACACTATATCCCTTAACAAACTGCATGCCTGAAATAAGCACATAAAGTTGTTTTAGAATTTCAAGGGTCTGGGCAGATTATTTTTAATATTATCGTTATTCAAAAATTAATTTTGTCACATTTACGCACTGATACTGTCACAAATTGAAAAATATACCCCTTTTCAAATCGCTTTTTAAACATGAAGGGATAAAGACACCAAGCTGATATTTGGAACATCTGATCATCATATATAAATTAATCAATGGTGCAAGTTTTAACAACAAGCGTACTTGCCCACAGGGTCAGAGGTCACCATGAAAACAAGGCATTTTTGTGCATTTTTTGTCCTGAATGACCTTTTGACCTACGATTACCCCCTAAAATGATAAGTTTAAAATCCGGAATTTTTTGTGGTGAAACATTTCCATATATATATTAATAATTTGTTGCATAAGACCCATTTAATAACTGATTTGGGTATTTTAATGGGGTATAAAAATGGAAGAAAAATTACGCAACCAAATAAGTTAGGGTCTTTACGAACCAATATTTTCGTAACGGGGTCCGGTATACCAAAAGTCATGTTATATTCCTGTTCTACAGTCAAAAGTTAGTCTAGATATCAATTTTCGGTTAATTATCTTTATTCTATTTGAAGATATGGCTAATTGAAAATGCAACTTTACAAATATGTCATAATTGATAGCTAAAAAGGGGTATGACCCTAAAATTTCAAATGGCCGTTACTTCTAAACGACTTGGAATTGGCAAGTCAAATTTCGGGTTTGTTCGTCAGACATGTTGGTGCACATTATATCTGACTTTCAAGAAAATCTGAGACGGTACCCAGCCATCCCATTTGTTGAGTTGGCACGGAATGACACCATTATAATTTTCTAAGAAAATAATATTCTGATAAAATAAGATAGAAATAAAGATTAAATATGTCTATTTATTATATAATAAAACACACATTCTAAAAATATTGAGTAGTAAATTGTATAATTTTGATAATATAAATGTTTGCAAATTCAAGATGATATAGTTTAATAGAGTTGTTAATTCAATCCCGTCACGAGACACATACACACACACACACCCACACACGTAGGCTGCTATACACTGACTAAAGTTTCATTATGAGGCTTAGGGAGTGGAGTTGTTTTGGTCATGAGAACAATTTATTTTATTTTATTCAATTCTCAACCAAAAGAGATAGAAACTAAGCTGGAACATATGCAAGAAACACAACTGTATATGGTACAATCTAGCAATAAACTGTCTTCTTAAAGTTTAAATGAGAATAAACATCACAAAAAATAAATATTTCGTCCGAACAGTTTAAATTATTAAATGTAACTGCTAATCTTTTAAATAATAAACTCTCTTACTGTACGTCAACTTGGCCAAAGGGGGGACATAAAGTAAAGTGTTTATTGCGAGTACGACTCGAACGTTCAATGTACAGGTATGTCACCTACGAAAATTCATATATAATATGAATGTCATAGACGATCAATTTGGATCGAAGGTCTAATGTCTGTCCAACAATGTACACAACAAAAAGAATTACAAACTTTTAAATTTAACAAATAAG
>NW_022724014.1:26864-27628 GCF_011630105.1 Anneissia japonica
TCTAATCATAACATTACTTAGCAATAATTAATTTATAATGAAATATTGGCTATCCAAATCTTAAAGATTATCTTCGTGTATAGCCATAGCAAATAACTACCAGTTTAATTAATATATTATAACATTATTGGAGTAAATAGTAATGACGAATACTACGTCTCTATTTAATCACTGTTCCCGCTTTAACACGTCTGTCTTGATAATGCGTTGAATATCCACCATCATTCTTGATAGGTATAACTGATTACGATACTCTACGCTTCATCATTGGTTTCTACTTGAAAAATTCCATACAATAGCACAGCAGCTCCCAAATATTAGGTTGAAAGTTAGGTGACACTATATTAAAGCAAACATGCATAAAACGAGTATGTCTTATAAACAATCACGTTATATAGGCCCATATGCACATGCAGCACATATGCATATAAACACACATCATATGCATACATATATTATATGTGTATAAATACACACACATATATCTGTATACATATGTATATACATACAATTATACTCACATAATACACATGTTACATATTGTACCTATATATCAACAGTAGATTTAAAGATTATAATTTAATTATCCATACATTCACATTTACTGATATTTATATTATAACCGACTTTAAACATCCGTAAGCATAGCAATACTTTCAATTACTGTTTAAATACTCACAATGTCCACTACCGTACTGTAGGTTAACATAGACGAGCTCCACCACGTTCAGCTGCGAGCCTTGTCGGAGTTTCTATCCTAACTC
>NW_022724014.1:27727-29093 GCF_011630105.1 Anneissia japonica
CCCCATGATAAGCTTACAATAAAACTGCTCGTCTCATGAACCTCACAGAATTGGCTGTGGGTTGACTCAATCGTATGATAGTAAATTTGAGAGTAATTCGAAATCTCGCGCTAGTCATTTTATATGACCGGCTGGCAACAGATTTACGCTTTATGCAAATTTAGTAACAATACAATCACCTTTTTGTCAATGACTAACAACTTGTTATTCACTAAGTGGATTAGCATATTATTTAAATATTAGGGCAACACGCATATGGTAGGGAAAAATATAAGTTCTAATGTGACAAGGTACACGATTAGAATCAAACCTTTTGTACAAATTTAACAACATATCCAAAACAAGGCTACGTTGTATTAGGCCTATATTGAAAAAAATGTAAACAACACAAAATTCGGCCAAATTTTTTCAAACATTGAGGCCAGGCGAATTTTTTTAAGGCCAGATTTCAGGAATCTGGCCGTCAAAAAAAGTCAAACGGCAACCCTGCCAGATAGATCGTTGTGGGCATGCGCATAAACATGCTTGGGCAGTTTTGAAGCACAGACATCCTGTGTTGATACGATCATAGCTTTTATGAAAGTGATATTTCCCATGCTAAAGATAACGATAAAACGAACGCTAAAACGACATTTCTTCAGCGATTTTCTTTTGTAAAACATATATTATACTAAACTATTAAAATAATAAAAGTACAACCATTCTTTCACCAACAATATATTGATTTACTAAAGATAGGCCTAATCAAACAAAATCACGATCTGTAGATAAGTAAATCAAGCGTTCGGAAAAATCCTAGTTTATGATATAGGCCTAAGAAATAAAAAATTGCCTAGTTTTTGCTGACCCATTTTTTTCCAAATTTCATGGGCTGCCTTTTATGTATCAGTTGTACCTGCCAATTCCTGACTTGTTCTTGCTTAACCTAATGGCAAGTTTTACTCTTACAGCTGGAAGACAAAACATGTGCAATGTATTGGTGTTGAAATGGAAATATTTTGGAAATAGAAATATGGGGATTTGGTTTTTAGCGTCACATGTTTAAATGTAAAGATGAATTAAAAATATTCCCAAAAAGTTCAGAAAAAAGTGAAGTTAGTACATATAAATGCTGTACACATTACTGTAATTGCAATAGGTCGTGAGAAGAAATATCGTAGGCGCCGAAAACATTAGCCTATCCAACGCTGCTAGGCTAGGCCTAGCCTTACCTCGATTTAGGTTCTGTAATCATACATAAAAACGGCCGACATGATATTTTCCGTTGCTAGTATTGACACTTGTGAAATATAATATTTCATAGGAATTATTTCAAATTTGTTAAAAAACTTATTCTGACTGAGATTTTGACACTTAAACAAACATA
>NW_022724014.1:29574-31696 GCF_011630105.1 Anneissia japonica
TCTTAAAGCCCCATTCCCGGCAAATTTTCAGTTTTTAAGAAAAATCTAATTTTTGTATAATGTTATAAAGATTTATAAATATAATACGGAATTGCTAGTTTAACTGAATTTAGACATTCCTAAGAATGAAAAAAATGTAAAGTAAGACTGAAATTTGATTTTTTTGTGTTCCACACAAAAAATAAATGCGGATGAATTTTTCATTTTGATTTTGCAATAGGTCGTGAGAAGAAATATCGTAGGCGCCGAAAACATTTGCCTATCCAACGCTGCTAGGCTAGGCCAGGCCTTACCTCGATTTAGGTTCTGAGATTTTGACACTTAAACAAACATATCTCAGCCTAACCGAACGACCGCATTGTGCGAGATGCGAAGTACAAAAACTAATCTCTTTAGAGAGGGCGCACTTTATTGACTGTATAAAGTATACATAAAAGCGAGAGTATTCCAGTGGATGCAATCTACAACCTCTGAATTTGCCTAGTAACGATGAATTTGTCGAGAAAATGGTAATATTTTATGAGAAATAGTTTGTATTTCTCATTTTTTTTATTCTTTTGCATAAAACTAAAATTCATGCCAATATTTTTCGATGATTTAAAATAATTGGAGTAATGCAAATGCATATTTTCTAAAAAAAGTCAGTTTTTAGTGAAATTTTGCCGGGAATGGGGCTTTAAAACATGACAAACTATTCTACCAATTGTCATTTTTGTCCATTGATTCATTTTCGAGATATTTAGGTCTGGGACCATTTGGCCCTCAAATGCACACCCGAATTTTGATCGTCAACAACACTCCGTAATTTCTTCCTTGTACCTTGGCTAAGCATTCACGAAAGTTTTTCATATTAGTTGATTAGTTTTTGAAATATCTGGTCTGGAACGTTTTCCTTAAAATGGTCCTAAAGTCCACACCCTACTCCAGATAGTCACCAAAATTTAAACATTTGTTCATCCAAACATGACAAACTATTCTGGGTAGTGTCATTTAGAGATATTTAGGTCTTGGACATTAGGATCTTAAATGACCCCCCAAATGCACACCCGAATTTGGATCATAACTAAAACTCCATACTTTCTCCCTTGTAAGTTGCTTAAAATTTCACATAGGTTGATTATTTTTTTGAAAATCTGGGTTGGGACGTTTTTCTTTGAATGGTCCTCATATCCACACCCAAATCCGGATGGCGACCAAAATTTATTCACCTCATCCTTGGGTCAAACCTGACAATCCCTAAAACTTCCATACTGTCGCAAATAACTTGGGTACTTTTGGCCGAATAATTCTGCGGAATTAAAAAGTAATATTTTTATTTTTATTTTTTTCTCACCTGCCGCTGAACACTTAAAAAATTAGGTATGTTAAACAGGGTATTAAAAAAGAATCGCCTTATATAGGCCTACTGTATACCTGATTTTCAACAAAAACTGCGCAGAATTGACAGCCCTTATTTTCCAAAATGTGTGTTCAGATTTCCAGGCTCAATTTGTTCCCCCATGCAAGCCTTATTTTACAGTCAGGAATATGGGAAAGAAAAATTCTTTAGTGCGAGCTGGCCATACCATAAAGTATTTTTATTGTGCGGTAGATAAATGTATAACGTAAGAAGATAACGTGCAAGCAATACTATTCAGAATTTTGTATTAAAAGTTAATGATATTATGTTTATATAAATATATATTAATATTAAATACATTTTAATAATTCTTGTTCTTAAAATAATTACATTAATTATTAACATTAAAATTTCATTATTTGACCTAATGTTGAAATTTAAGTGATAATGATAATAGTAATGATAATTAAAAAAAATAATCTTTCATTGGCTATAGACAATTATTCTAGAATTACAATTCATATGTAATGCTTGTAAATTATTAATATACATTTAAATATTAATGTTGCATTCTTTCTAATTCTGGTTATTTGATGAATGTATGTATTTTATTTCAGTAAAAATTATGTAGAAGGCTGAACATCGCAATATACACTTCTGAAGATCTCCACAAACGAGTGGACTCATCCTGCTCAATCGATGGCTATACGTTGCTTTAATTTGTTTTATGCTCGTTAATTCTGCTAAATGGTGAGTGAAAAAACTTGTTCTTTTTACGAATTT
>NW_022724015.1:0-610 GCF_011630105.1 Anneissia japonica
ATCCATCCATCCACCCACCCATCCATCCATCTATCTATCTATCCATTTATCCAACCATCCATCCGTCTTTCCGTCGGTCTGTCGTTCTGTGTTGTTTGTTGGTCTGTCTGTCTGTGTTGTTTTTTTTTTTTCTCTTTTGTGGGGATTTCACCCACCTTTATTCCTTTCATTTCATTTTTTCTTGTCATCAAAGACATAAGCATAACAAGAACATGAAAAATTAAAATTCAATTGCACTGAAAATGGGGTCAGTCCGCTATGGATGACTAGAAATTAATTTTCTAAATAATTAATATTTTCTTATTTAGGGGACATAAAATGTCAGGAATGTAAACATTCAAATTAATTAATATCTCAAAACCTTCAGAATTGTATGTATGACCACGCATACATACGCATATTACTGTCATACACCTTTAATAAATTTTATTTATTTATTTTATTTATCTCTTTATTTTTTATTATATTTTTTTTAATTTATTTATATAAATATATATATACATATATATATACATATACATACATATACACATACATACACACATACATATACATAAACACACATATAGTAGTACAAGATCAGTTTAACTTGACTGACCAAAAAATGTTT
>NW_022724016.1:0-206 GCF_011630105.1 Anneissia japonica
TTGGCACTAAGTACGGAGTGGCAAGTCAGAATCAGCAAATACCCGTAGTGCTGAGTGTATTGAATGAGGTATTTTAAAAGGAAGAGGTTATTCGCACGGTACCGTGTGAATTAGGAATAAGAACTTAATCGCACGGTATGACAGCCGTTACGTCATGAAACCTTAAATGCTGATTGGCTAGGTCTACCGTGCGAATAAGACACATA
>NW_022724016.1:271-1029 GCF_011630105.1 Anneissia japonica
TAGAAATACTGTATAATTATTTCACGGCATACCGTATGAGTTGGGCACAGCACAGCCAGTCGATTCGAAAACCCTAACTGAAGTGCAATAGGTCCTAGCTTATCATTGTGTCTGTATTATACCTTTTACTCTTTTTTAGGCTATCCTTGAGAAATTGCCATGAGAAGTGCCTTTATGGAGTATGTATCTGGTGGTGGTATTTAGTCCCCTATCATAGGGCCTAGTAGTGATGTTGATTTTTGTTCCATTCAAAAATATTAATTGGGGAAACAAACGAAAATTAATTACTAGCACCAACTATGATGGGAATTGGAACAGAGGAGGATGAGAGGATGCCAAACTGATGCAAAATTACTCGATTTTATGTGCAGTTTTAATAGGGTTTTAATTTTGTGGGCTGCAGTCGTGCTGCACTTTCATATGGCTGCTTTTGTGATTGTGGACAACCAAACAAAGCCAAACAAAGAAGAAAGCTTTTATTGGCGTTTTTTATTGGCCAATCAGCATCGTAGAATGTAATGACAGTGTCATTACATTCTACGATGCTGATTGGCTACGTCTACCGCGCGAATAATGTATTATTTACTATTTGCACGATAGACAATGTTTGTATTATATTTTCTATCTGAAAAGGTATTTCGGTTCAATTATTATCTCGTAAAATATTTAGGTCATTGAAACTTTTAAGTATAGAGGGCGCTTACATGAAGCGGTAACGGACTCAAACAGCTCCGTCAGAGATTTAAAAAAAACTGCGA
>NW_022724017.1:0-1050 GCF_011630105.1 Anneissia japonica
CGAGTTTCTGATCTCGAAAATCTAGACACTTCGTTAAGGCTTATACAGTACAAAATTTAAAAAAAGCTTTAAAATGAAGGACTTTTAAATGAAGTTTATGTATATATACTAATATTTTGCGAATCTTGGGTTTTTAAAAGCAATCTTGGGATTTTTTAGACCCAATCTTGAATTTTGATTTTTCCTAGTCATGCTGCATTTAGAGACAGAATTATACCCCGACGACATCAAAGTAAGTACAGTAGGACGTAGGCCATAGGCCTATATTAAAAAAAAAAATACATTTTGTTAATTATTATTGGTTGGCCTAGGACCTAGGCAGGCAGGCCAGCTTTGTCGTCGGAAGTCCTGGGATTCGACGATGACGTCAGTGCACATGTTTACAAACGCCATTGATTGGAATGAAAATAGACGCGCTGAATTTCGTTTGTCCGTCGGAAATCCTGGGATTCGACGATGACGTCCGTGCACGTTTACAAACGCCATTGATTAGAATGAAAATAGACGAGCTGAATTTTTTTTTTTTTATTTTTTTTATTTTTTTTTTATGAAAGATAGAATTTATCGAACGTTTATCTACATAAAAACAAGAATAATATTGTAGAAATTGTATTTCTAAAGATGCATATAAGTCATATTTCATTTTGTAGACAATAAATATTCAGTAAGATATACTAAAAACGATTATTAATTCTGAAATGTGCATTTCAGCTATTATTAATCAGTAGGCTATGTATTATGTTATAAAGTCTTAAAATAATAATTTCTAATTATGCTATATTTTGGGCTCTGACTTAATTTAACGATGGCCCTCTCAGTAGTAATGACAGTATTTGTGCTTTTTTTTTAGCCATGTAGTAAAATAGTACTATTATTATGAGAGTCAAGAAGAAGTAGTAGAAGAAGAAGAAGAAGAGGAAAAAGAAGAATAGCTTTTTTTTTTTTGTTTTATAATAATAAGCGTGTTGAGTATATTGATATTGATTATGCGATGAGCTTTTTTTTTTTATATCTTTCGGTGTGATTTAAACATGCCAATTCTCAGAAAAT
>NW_022724018.1:0-928 GCF_011630105.1 Anneissia japonica
AAAAAGAAAAAAAGAGAGAAAAAGAAAAAAATGATAGCCCAGAATGCCTCAAATATTATGTTCGGGCGTCTAGGGGGCATGCCCCGGACCCCCTACGACAGTGTTGTCTCAATCGGCCCAACTTTCGGCCCCCCTTCCGGCCACCCCCCTTTTGGACATTTCTGGATCCGCCCCTGATGTCGCTTTGAAAAACCTTGGTCAAGCCTCCACACATGCTAACTGGAGTAGGTGAAGTGGGCCTGCCTAAGGTAGTCTAAAAATCGAGAGGGAGAAGATTGCTAAAAAAAATCAGGAAAACCCCACCAAAATCGGGAGCTCTAGCTACAGTATAGGCTAAAAGAGCATAATGTTAGGTTCTGCATTAAATTAAAAAACGACTGGAAATCGTAAAATCGCGAAAATAAAAGGACTCGAAATATTTTGATTTTGTCAAACCAAGGAGCAGTCATATTACTTGAATGACTGCTCCCTGGCCAAACACCCTTTTTGTGCCTCTTTTTGTGCCTGCTGTGCAACTTTTAATCATCTAAATTTTGATCGACATTGATAATTTTTTGAAACTTTAACGTCTGTTTTGATGTTTACTCATTTTAAGCCACATTAGTGCACTTGGGCAAGGCACTTTATCTACAGGGTGCCTCTCTCCACCCAGGAGTACAAGTGGGTACCTGGTAGGTTCCAACACTGCGCTGATTACTAGCCGCAATATTATGGAGATATAATTTAATTTAATAATTTCATTTATTGTTCAATGTGTTCCATATGTGTTTGATCCAATGGCCGTGGTAATAATGTGGAGCGCTTAGAGGCTTTGTTAAGGCATTAAGCGCTATATAAGAACGACATATTATTATTATTATTATTATTTATTATTATTATTTATTATTATTATTATAATTATTATTATTATTATTATTATTATTATTAT
>NW_022724019.1:0-1693 GCF_011630105.1 Anneissia japonica
AGATTATAATTTAAAGATTATAAATCATGTTTAATTCAGCTACAGTATGATTTACAGATTATTTATTTTCAGTAAATTATTCAAATTTGTTACAATATGCACACAATTTGGAATATTAAAATAAGTATTCATAAAAACTTACTAAAATTAAATTGTAATCTAAATAAAGTTTACTCACATTTCACATAATTATGAAGACAATAATCATAATACAATAACCATTTTGAATAGAAGAAAATAAAAATACTTTACACTGGTATAATTACTGTCAAAATAATTATATATATTTTGTTTAAACAATGTGGGGCTAATTTCTCCCACCCCTTTATCATTTTTTTTTTGTTTTTATGATTTCACTTGCTTATTTAAAACAAGTTATGTTATTATGTTTTATGATTTCACATTATATACTTAAGTTTCTTATTTTCAAGAAGTGAAGAATTGGCACTACCTTTACTTCTTTTAATGAAAAAGTAAGTTGCCACCAAAAAAAAAAAATAAAATAAAAATAAAAACAGAAGTGAGTAGCGAAAAGGAGGAAAAAGGTAGCTTTCTCATAAAAAGGTGTGGGGTTTTTTTTCTCACCCTTTAATCGCTATTTTTTTTTTTATGTCGTATTTGCTTATTGAAAAATTGCATATGTATTGTTTGTTTCATACAATTCAAATAGGGATGATGATTCAAATGTAAATGTATAAGTGATTATTCTCAAGATTATAATTTAAAGATTGTAAATCATATTTAATTCAGTTACAGTATGATTTACAGATTATTTAGTTTTCAATAGTTTATACAATTTAACAATATTTACACAATTGGGAAATTATTCAAAAATTATTTAAACAAAATTGTAAATCATATGAAAGTTTAGTGACAGTTCACATTATTAAAAGGTAATGAAAAAGTAAGTTGCTACAAAAACAAATTGAAGTGAGTAGCGAAAAGGAGAAAAAAGTAGCTTTCGCATGTTATTAAAAACATGGAGAAAATAAAATAGACTATTATTTTCTCCATATTAAAAAGACGTCCTGTAACACCATTTCAAAGGATTATAAATCATGTTTAATTCAGCTACAGTATGATTTACAGATTATTTAGTTTTCAGTAAATTATTCAAATTTGTTACAGTATGCACACAATTTGGAATATTAAAATAAGTATTCATAAAAACTTACTAAAATTAAATTGTAATCTAAATAAAGTTTACTCACATTTCACATAATTATGAAGACAATAATCATAATAAATGTATAGGTGATTATTGTCAAGATTATAATTTAAAGATTATAAATCATGTTTAATTCAGCTACAGTATGATTTACAGATTATTTAGTTTTCAGTAAATTATTCAAATTTGTTACAGTATGCACACAATTTGGAATATTAAAATAAGTATTCATAAAAACTTACTAAAATTAAATTGTAATCTAAATAAAGTTTACTCACATTTCACATAATTATGAAGACAATAATCATAATAAATGTATAGGTGATTATTGTCAAGATTATAATTTAAAGATTATAAATCATGTTTAATTCAGCTACAGTATGATTTACAGATTATTTAGTTTTCAGTAAATTATTCAAATTTGTTACAGTATGCACACAATTTGGAATATTAAAATAAATATTCATAAAAACTTACTAAAATTAAATTGTAATCTAAATAAAGTTTACTCACATTTCACATAAT
>NW_022724020.1:0-833 GCF_011630105.1 Anneissia japonica
TGACGGAACAGGGCCACACAGTTGCATCTGTTTCATCAGAATACTCGCAAGGAAAGGAGAGCTGTAATGCCGTGTCGACGGGGGGAAACATGTAGCTGTTAATAGTACGCATTAGATGATTCACCTTCAAAACACGGGAGCTGTGAACGTCATTGGCTTACGGATTGAAGGCGATCCTGCTGGGTAGTCAACAAATAAATCTCATGAAATTAGCAATCGACTAATTGAAGCTCCATCAACATTAGGTAGAGGTTTGGTTGTAAGGGACTTGGGTTTAAAACGGGGTAAGGGCTGGTATATATATCACATGGGGTTGATATTGTAATATAGGTATACCACCGACACTGATTCTGTGAATTAATGCTATTGATTGAGGATGGAAGGTGATCAGACAATCTTGATTTGGGTAAAACTGGTAAATAGCAACCCATCCAAATTCGACTTCTTGTTCGATTTGTTAATCGGAATTGTTCTGCAGTTATACAACATTATACCTCAACTCTATATCCACTGAGTTAATAAATTAGTAATAATAATATGCATAGTAAAGGTATAAGATCGAGTACGATCAATACAAGATGACACTTGATCTCGCTGACCAACATCTAGCAAATTGCTATTTAATTGTTAGACAAAGAATGTTTGAATTCCAATTTTATTAGACCATTTTTATTTTCTCAGGCAAAATTAATATTGAATGCAAGAAAGTATCACCCTTCAATCGTAATATAAAGCTTGTCAATGGGGTTGATATTGCAATAAGGTACCGTATACCACCGACACCAATTCTGGTAATTAATGATTTATATTGAGGATGGAAGGGTGGGGGGGCT
>NW_022724021.1:0-1002 GCF_011630105.1 Anneissia japonica
CACGGATAACACGGGCAATGTTAAGATGCCGTAAATTTTTCGACGATTCCGACGGCAACACCACAGATAACACGGGCAATGTTACTAAATTCAAACCTAAAAGTACCTGGAATCCCCTAAGAATCGTTGCCCAGCTTTAAAAACTTTCATTTAGGCCATTGAGGAGGACGTTAAAAACCACACTCCTAGTCCAGATTTCCGCGACAATCTCACAAAAAACGAGAGGCAGGCCATCGCCAATTTGCGTCAGCGTGATGATATTATCATCAAACCAGCTGATAAAGGCTCGCCACTGTCGTAATGGACATTAAATTCTATGAAGAGGAGTCCTTAAGACAACTAAACAATCCTCTTCACTATCGGAAGCTCACAGAGGACCCCACTCCGGAAATTTCTAAGGAAGTGGAAAAATCAGTATTAAAGATGGTTAAAAATGGTTCCATCGATCCCAAAATTGGACCCCATCTCATCCAGGTCGATCCGGCACCAGGACGTTTCTATGTCCTACCCAAAATCCACAAAGCAGGCCATCCTGGCAGACCCATTATTTCGGGCAACGGTACTGCTACAGAAAAAATCTCTGAATATGTGGATGACTTATTGAGACCATATGTTGTTGCTCTCCCCTCGTACATTCACGACTCCACCGACTTTATCCGCAAAATTAACCAAATTTCAAATTTACCTAATAATACTGTTCTGGCTACACTTGATGTTTCGTCATTATATACTAATATCCCTCATGAAGAAGGTGTTAATGCGTGCATTTCAAATTACAAGCAAATTCGGGGCAAAACCCCATCTAAATCACATCTCCGTGAACTTATCATGCTGATTCTGACCAATAATAACTTTCTTTTCGGCGACGGTCATTACCTTCAAATTCATGGCACAGCAATGGGCACCAAAATGGCTCCATCTTTTGCTAACTTATTTACGGGACAATTTGAGGCCAATTTCCTGTCCCTACAGCCCAAGAAACCAGATGTTTGGTTTCGTTAC
>NW_022724022.1:0-677 GCF_011630105.1 Anneissia japonica
TGATGCCATGGCAATTTTGTTTAAAAGCAATGAAACAATAAATATGATAAATCTTAACTTCAGCAATCACACATAAACACACTCACGCATGATGGTTATGAAAGGGCAAACTGGCGACGCACCTTAGTAAGGATCATGGCTTGAAAAGAAGATCAGCAATCATGTTGTAAAAATTGTAATTTTGATTTATTAGGCCCATTGTCTCTTCCAGTATAATCGTTCATCCGATTAGAATTGGAAAATTCGTAGACTGAGTATTTTATTGTAGTAGCCCGTGAAGTAGTATTATCCTGATTAGACCATTATTGTTTTCATTTTTATCTATGATTACGGCCTCCTTACCCCTAAAATAAGACAAGCTATAGGCCTATGTATTACTTTACTCTTTGCATTGATAATATTCCAGGGATCCTAATTTAAAAAAAAAAAACAAAAAAAACAAAAACGAAAACGAAAAACAGGGACATAGACTAGCTAACTTATTATTTTGTCTTACTATTTGTATGGTACTGTATTTTGCTATGCCGTGTGATTACCAGCCCCAACCCCTTTTTTTAAAAACTTAAACAACCACTTCAGCCGAGGGAGCGTGGCTAATGGTGACGACATGAAACGCATAATTTCAGCTACGTATTAATTTATTCCTAATTTTCAAGACAAAGAGTGGGCCCTGGTAA
>NW_022724023.1:0-870 GCF_011630105.1 Anneissia japonica
GTCAGAATCTTTCTTTCTTTGTTTCTTTTTCTTCTTTCTTTCTCCCCAAATCTGTGACCACGATATCTCAAGATTTCTTCAACTACACCATCGTTAGGCCTCTTTTGTTGAACCTTCACACAGGTATACTTCATGTCAAGTACTATCCATATGCACAGTACTGTCTCAATTGCAGCTCATTACGCGCACGTAGGCGTGCGCTAAATATTAAATTTGCTCAAAATCACGTTTTGACTAAATTTGTGTACGTTTCAGGTGATTCTGAGCATTTCAACTTTTTAACAAATTTTCAGGTCGCGCGCACATTTTCGAGCGTGCAGATGACTCAAATTACAATTTTTGACATATTTTGAGTTTCATATACACTGTAATGACATATTTGCATTTTTTTCAGTAATTTTACGTCTAATAATAGTGCAGTACGCGCACATCTAAGATACGTGTGTATTTGCGCGTTTTTGTCAATTTTCAGTCAAAATGAGTCAAAATTGTACCTTTTTTTAAATCAGTTATAGTTCCTCAGAAACTGAAAGCGCATGAGTTGTAAATATGATTTTATAGGTCATAATGGCTGATCGGACATTATGACGTCATCATATTGCCATCTGAATTCAACAGAGTATTATCGATGACGTCATTTAAAAAAATACGCATTTGAGCGTATCTCGCTTATTCTTTGTCGATTTTCTTCCAACTTTGAGTATGTTATAGCTGAGGCAATTCTCTTTCATATTCAGGGCCGGCGGAACGTTTTTCAAAGTGAGGGGGCCCACTTATAAGATTAATGGGAATATGTATCATGCAGATCTGGAATCAAATCTAGGTGGTGGGGTCAACATTCCTTCCCCGGGAAAATGTTGATTTCTAGAT
>NW_022724023.1:987-1207 GCF_011630105.1 Anneissia japonica
TGTTATATGTGTATACATACATTTAAAAAAATGAGTAGTTGCATACGTATTATTTTTTTCATGAATCGATAAATCCCAAAAAGAAAGGGGGGTCCGGGGAAAAGGAAAATTTTGATTCCTATAAGGCGGGAAATGGGTTTTCCCGACTTATGAGCTGTCTTTTAATTACTTTTTATTTCTTCAAAATTTAAGGTTTCCCCCTCTTGAAAATTATTATAAT
>NW_022724024.1:0-185 GCF_011630105.1 Anneissia japonica
CCCTTCTTTTTTTAAAATGATAAAAAGGGGCTGGTTGAAAAGAGTTTTTCAAACACATTTTTTTATATGTAAAGTACAAAGCAGAAAAAAGTTTTCTTGCTTTGCCACCCCTATTTTTTTCTCAGGTAGGGGGAAGGTGAGGAGGGCAAACAGACAAACAGCCTTATTATACTTAGGACCTTATA
>NW_022724024.1:231-851 GCF_011630105.1 Anneissia japonica
GGTAAAACTGTACTTGAAGGTGTAAACTAAGGTAAGTTTCAGTGAATAATTAATAAATGTAATGTTTTGTGTTGTACAATTTGATATTCAATACAGATTACGTTTATTTGGGTGGTGGTAGCCTGCACTCACGGACTAACACACAATAATGTCTAAAAGTATACATGCATTTTACTTATGATAGCAGCCGAAATGTTTATTTGTTAGACAAATATTAAATAGAATGTACGGTATTATTTAGTATAATTCAGTGTACGTTAGTATTATTTCATTCATGTCTTATTGCGTGTTTGAAATCCTGTCTCAAGATGACACAGCTGTAGCAGAAAATCCCAAACAAGGTTGAGACATTTATATTTATGTATAGCGCCTTTCTTTGTAGATACAAAGCGTTATATTTTATTTGGAAAGTGAACATTTTCTTAATACAAAATTGACCTACTTGACGATGGCGAAGTCGGCTTTGTGGGGCGTGTACCTAAACTTGCCCGATTGTCATGACGTTCGCTGTATTAGCAGTTAAATAACCATTAGGCGTTGTCTTAACGCCTCCCCTTTGTATGTACCAGGTATGTTTATTGGAAGTATCGTTTAGGTGTTACCCTTGCAAAAATAACTAT
>NW_022724025.1:0-625 GCF_011630105.1 Anneissia japonica
TGCTCGTCTCTCATTTGAGGCTTTCAGAGATAGGAAAGAAAAGGAAAGGAGTACTAGATTCACCAATAAAGCCGTGTCAACGAAAATAGAGAAAAACCCCGAGGTCACCATACAGATCGGTCTTTTAACGTGATGGTGTGCTGAAAAGTGTCTTCCCTTGAAAGTAAATCCTTTGATAGGAATGGAGGAGCTCTTAAAAAAAGGGGCCGAAAACATGATCAAGTTTAACAAAGAGCTCATCAGCTTCCCAGAGGCTTTTACTTTACATCAGCTTCCCAGAGGCTTTTACTTTATTATACCCCGACAGAAGTGCAGTGCAATTTTTGCCAGGTAGTGAGGATACAAAGATACAAGGATGAGCTAGGAAAATCCTACCAACGGATTACTTTGTATTTATGCCTCAAAATTGATTATAACGAATGAGCTGAATTTGAGTCTTCTTTTTAGCATCTCTCATCTGATCTGACCTCAGTCTGTTGTCAACTAATATGAAATGCGCGCGCGCAAAGGCTTTTCCATTTTGTTTGCAGAGTTTCCTTTTTTTGTTTGTAGCGTTTCATTTTTTTTGTTTGCAGCATTTCCTTTCTTGTTTGCAGCGTTTTCTTTTCTTTGCTGGAGTTTTTAT
>NW_022724026.1:0-1442 GCF_011630105.1 Anneissia japonica
CTCTGTAAATTATACAATTTTATACTCTCTTTTTAAATTTAAGTCAATAAATTTCATTTAGCAATGTAATTGAATTGCTGATTTTTTTTATGTTATTAATACACAGGGACTATACTCTAAGGCTGTTTGGTTTCGGCGACTATGCTTACCTTACAAAGCTCTATGGGCTTCTTGGACCTAATGGTAAGCACTTTAGGGGTTGATATACGGTACAGTATTTATCATTTAGTAAGGATTGTCGTATTCATGAATGAATTAATGGGCTGCTATCCACAGCATTTATTGGGTCTAATATAAAATATATCAGAAAAAGACAATTACGATCCCGTTACAATAATAATAATAATAATAATAATAATAATAATTTCAGCTAATAAATAAGTATCCATCGAATCTGGTGTCTCTTGCTCTTCGGAAAATTGCACCGACTACAAGTGCATCCATAAACGAAAAAATTAGAATTTTTTAAAAACCAGTTTCTACCATGGAAATGGGGCACGCCTCAACAGTTAAACCCTAGGAAAAGGAAACTTCAGGGCACTATTGGTAAACAGAAAGAGGAATTTCTTGTGTTGAAGAAAAAACTGCTTTTGACTGAAATTGTCAACCAAAGAGAACACGAATATCGTCTTAAGTTCGAAGCAGACTGTGAGGTTTTACAAAAGGATTTGCAGGCTCAGTGCTTAAGTGTGAATGATTTGACTTCAAGCCTTATCTTTTGGCCAAAGAACTCAAATATGTTCAGGAACATATTAATCGTGGACATGCGAGGGGACATCGGCAAGTTACTCTCCTTCTGCGGCGGCGGAGAAAACCCTAGCTACACCGGAGTTTTCGGAGCATGTGTACATTCGCTGACCAGATCGGGAACGAGAAAATTTGACATGCCAACGCTACTATTTTGCAAGGATTCGCAAACCCAGCTTCCATACGCCGTAGTCGGTTCCGTCAACGAAGCATATCGCCTGATGGCAGCTTACAAAAAAAATGTGACTTTCGATGCATTTGGACATACCAATCTGGCCGAGAGATTGAGGGTATGCGGGAGAAGGCAGACTTACGTGAACGTACCCTCGCAAACGAGAACTTCGAACACGGTCGCCGTGGATTGCGCACCGGCAGATCTACCCATGCCGTTGATGGTGACCAGACCGAGCCAAGGGAAAACCGACAGATTCGATCTTGTCATGCTGTTGGCGATGGCGTGCGTGCATTCAGACGACAGGTCGAAAGGCGTGCGACTGCGAACCGAAGACGGAACGGTTCGAAATCCGGCTTTGATACCGTTCACAGTCATTAGACGCATGACGCAGAGACACAAAATAGTACTGGAATGGAGCGCAGAAGAAACTAATGCGTGTAAAAAAAACTAACTGGACTGCCGTTTGGAAATACTTTGATAGGTATGTATTCCCCCTTCTTCCCTATTTTTTTTTTTTTTT
>NW_022724027.1:0-1335 GCF_011630105.1 Anneissia japonica
TTTATATATATATATATATATATGTACATATATATATATACATATATATATATATGTTTCTAAAGTCAACATCTTACGTATTTGAGTTTCTTTACTGTTACGTTATATTATATACATAACATACCTAGTTTCATCCAGGACACCACGCACTTTCTTAATATTCTGAATAACATCACTGCACTAACTAACAATGCACTCCTCGTCACCATGGATGTGTCCTCTCTATACACTAACATCCCACATGCAGATGGTCTCGATGCCTGCAGACACTTCCTCTTGAACAACTCATTTTCTGCTGAAACCACTAATGATATAACCACTATTATTGACTTCATCTTAACACATAACAATTTCATGTTTAATAATCAGCACTTTTTACAAACACAAGGTACAGCCATGGGCACTAAAATGGCCCCTAGTTACGCCAACATATTTACGGCCGAACTTGAACACAGACTAATTTCTTCCTATGATCTCAAACCTTTGCATTTTTATAGATACATTGACGATATTTTTTTCATTTGGCCTCACGGTTTTGAAAACCTTACTAAATTCGTCACTCACTGTAACAACTTTCACCCCACTATCAAATTTACTATGGAACACTCTAACACGTCTATCCCCTTTCTTGATGTTAATGTTTCCATTTCAGGCAACAGTATCTCCACATCTCTTTATTCTAAACCCACCGATAATCACACATATCTTAACTTTCATAGCTCACATCCTAACAAACTTAAACAATCTATTGTTTACAGCCAAATGCTTCGCTGTAAACGCATTTGCTCTGATCCTACCGACTACACTACTAACGTCACCAAACGACCACTTTCTTAATAACGGCTATCCCCTCAAACTTATAAAATCATGTATCATGAAAGCTAACACTCATACCCGCTCTGACCTTCTCACTTACAAACCTAAAATTAATACTGCACGCATCCCCATGGTCTTTGATTTAAATCCTAACACTCACAAACTATCTAAAATATTAAAACATGATTATGCCCTCCTTCAAAATGACACCACTATCCAGCCCTTGTTCTCGGATCCCCCTCTCCTTGCTACTAGACAGCCACCTAACCTTAAATCCATTCTTGCACCATCTAAACTTCGTACACCCAGCACTCATAACGGTAACACCACATGTAAAAAAACTCGCTGCCAGGTCTGTAGCCATATTAACACAAACAGATCAATAATACTTAACAACACATCCGACTATAAACTGTCCCCCCCCCCACCTCTAAATTGTGATTCTACTAATGTTATTTACCTTATATCATGCACACTTTGCAACAAAGGCCATTACATTGGTGAAACGGGTAATAAATT
>NW_022724028.1:0-743 GCF_011630105.1 Anneissia japonica
CTTGTGAGTACTGGAAGCAAGGCAAAGTTCACTGTCGGTTTTTAGTATTAATTGGCTGATTATTATCTACATAATTATTTTTGTTACTTGGAGAGGAACATGATCTAATTTAGATTAAAAAAACTTGACAGCTTGAGTACAAAATTGAAGATTGACATCATCAGAAGTACTGTAATGGCTTACTAAGTCACAATGCCATGCTAGCATCTGAAAAACATGTACACTATAGTACTATATCTGTCTCTTATACACATCTAGATGTGTATAAGAGACAGTTTTAATATTGATTTAGCACATTTTGCTAAAAGTTTCTGTGCACTTTATATTAGAAATAAAAAATCTGGAATTGAGCAAAATACAGTATTAAAAGATGTTCTGTGTTGCCTGAATGTGCTGATGTTAGTTGCTTGTCATTCCGAAAGGGAACAGAGACACCAACTCACGATAGCCGAAAAATACTGTCTAAGACTTTGAAATTAATAAAGTTCTTACTATATTTTCTATTATATTGTGAGAATTTTATGGGGAAATGCGGCCGGGCTGCTCTTGAATCCGCCACTGAATGTTACGTATCATCGAGACACTATTAAAAAAAACACTATTAAAAAACTGATTAAATAAAACAACCGTAATTCTATTGTTACAACGAGTCAGATACACCATGTATAAAACAAGTTTCCATGAATATGCACTGCAGTAAAGCCTCCAAAAATGTTATAGACACTACGTTACTTATTCGTTTT
>NW_022724029.1:0-4609 GCF_011630105.1 Anneissia japonica
ATCATGTAGAAAAAATTTAACTGAATAGAAGCCAATTTATCAAAGAAAGTTTCACCCATAAGCATTAAATAGAATATTTGTAAATAGCATTCAGTTTTCCATATTTTTTGTGTTTGGTAATTGTTTGTAGACAGGTCCCTCATCACAATATGCAGTCTTTTAACGCCAACACAATGTCAATGGCTGCCGAATGTATGAAATCAGACGACTACAAGTACCAGTACCAGTAACAGTAATTGAGTCATTAGAGAGTACATAATATTTATGTGAATATTTATTTCACTGACGCGTTACTAAAAATGTATTAGTGAAATGTTTAGGTCAACATAGTTCGGGTGCTCAATTACATTGAAACTTAACATATTTTTGCTTATGTGTCACCGTTATTGTCAAGACACACTCGAGCCTCTCTGAAATCGTTTTAAAACAGCTTTAACGCTCAGATCGTCGGAGCGCCTGGGGCCACGCCCCCTCGACTGGGCTCCGCCTCGGACCCGAATGATCACATCAAATTCTACATAAAGAACACTGCAGCACCTAGGTCTATACAATTCAAGTGGGCAATAATAAATTAATTAAAGTACAGTATTTAATTTATATTCCAAAGAGATTCCAAAGAGATAGAACCTCCACTAGGATGGAACATATGCAAACACACACAATATATGGTACAAACTTGCATTGGACTGTCTTCATGAAGCTTAAACGAGGATAAACTTCATATAAAATAATAATATTTCATCCGAACAATTTAAATTATTAAATGTAACTGTTATCTTTTAAATAAACTCTCTTACGTCCAATCGGCTAAAGGGGTCCGGGTAACAGGCCTATATTAAGCGTTTAGTGTAAGTACAAACAAAGGTACATGATTAGAATCAAATATGAATTTAAGCAAACAAAAACAACATATCCAAAACAAGTCTACGTTATATTAGGCCTATATTAAAAAATGTACACTTTTTAAAAATTCGGCCAAATATATTTTGGCCGTGACTTTTCAAGCGTTATGGCCAGGAAAATTTTTATACGGCCAGATTTGAGGAATCTGGTCGTCAAAAAGGCCAAATGGCAACCCTGAACAAAACGTCTAGCTTCACAACGTTATATACCACCTCATTTACATATTAGCTACCCATGTGCATATCGTATCGCATTCTAATATCACTGTTTTGGATTGGCAAACTGATGGTTTCGTGACACACATGTTTGCATATATTTTTTTTTTATATTTCACAATACCCGTACTCGCGCGAATAAGCGCCCCGTTTGAATAAGCGCCCCTCGATTTCTAAAAAAAAAAACAATCATACAGTACAGTACATCACCAACTTAATTTTCTGCATCAACTATTCGCATCTATCTTAGCATTGTCGGTCGGTCAGTCCAGCTATCCATCAGTCGGGCTCTCAGTCTCCATTAAGTTTAACATGATTTTCAGTTTTTGATGTATCTTTAGAATCCCGTTCTTGTTTTATTGCTACCATTTAAAAAAAAATTTAAAACAACTAGTATTTAATAGGGCTATTTAAAAAGGAAAATACTGTATGGCCATTTTCAGTCAACAAAAATTAACAGACTTCATCACTCTCGTATCATAAGCAAGAAACCCTGCAATGATCCTGCTATTTCTGAATTGGCCGATCGCCAACACGCTTACCACCACCAGTAATTTGCTGTTGTGTACCTCAACATTCTTGTTATGAGCCATGCTCTCTCGACGATTACCTTTTCTTCACCAAAACCATTCGCTTATCTTCGATTTAAAAAAAAAAGTGCCCCTTGAATATTGCAATTTCCCATAAGCACTCCTTCAATTCTCATCTATTTCCATAAGCGCCCCCTCAATTTCCACTCTGTTTTCATAAGCGCCCCGTTTGAATAAGCGCCCCTCAAAAAGAGCCAACAATATTTTAAGCGCCCGGGCGCTTATTCGCACGAGTACAGCCTTAAAATCGAAAGGTCCACTGATTAATCTCAGATAATATAGTATAATACATACTCCAAGTATGGAAATGCACGCATGTCGGGATTCAATATTTTGACAATAATTATGTCATCATCATCATCATGAGGAATGATGATCACAATACCTTGCATGTTGTGTAAATATATGTGTGCAACCAGACCAAAACCAGCACTATTTTACAATCACACCCAACACACCAAAAATCGTTAACCAACGGTAGAATCAATTAGGCCTATATAACAGATTTCCAGAGTAAGTACTGGTACTGTAGCCCCAGGACCCCACAATTAGTAAGGTAGCACCCCTAAACCTCCCACTCTCGACGATAGGTTCAGTGTCGGACCTTAGGGCTTCCAATTATAATTACGCAACCACCGACTGGCGGGTAAAAAATAGACCTGGCACTGCCAGTCGCCTCCAGATGTTTAAGCATTTGCCAATTTCTTTGTTTTGTAAGAGAATTTGTGTACATTTTTGTGAATAGGCTTAAAGTGCATTCACACCAAATCCGAATTTTGTGATCGGATCAGATAATCGAATCATTGTGTAGGTATAGGTCCGAATTTCGATTTTGGTTTCGATGTCAATGCAACTTTAAACATATATTTTGGCTTAGAAGATCCAGTTGGTGCCTACTATAGCATATTAGAACTGTACCTACTCACACAATAAAATAATATTATGATTTTTGCTTATGAAGAGGATTGTTATTGTTGTTGTTGTTGTCGTCGTCGTCGTCGTCATCATTAATATTTATGACCAAACCATCGTATTGTCATTTATGACCAGACCATCGTCTCGTTCTAAATGAAAGTAACACCTGGCAGTATTAATATTGCATGAACGAGGCAGGCATCGGGCGAACATAGAATGCATTTGCGTTATTTCAATTATTTCCTAGATTTTATGGATCTTTCATAATTCAATCTGATAATCATAAACATTGATAATTATTCTCTTCTTGAACGCTAGTCGTCGTTAGACATAACGCATCTCACTAATTTCCGCCATTCGCAGGGGCGGATCCAGAAATAACCAAAAAGGCGGGGCCGGGCCGCCCCCCCCCCACCCACCACTAAATCCGCCCCTGATTCGGTGCGTTTTTGAGCAAGTGCGTGCATAGACCCGTGTGTGAAAAATCTGGTTTCCGTCTTGATAATTATTATTAGCAAGAAAATACGTCGGTGCAAATAATTCATGTAAGATCCACATAACAATCAATCTTTGAGTTATGTAACAACATCAGTACTAACAGTAAACTGGTAAAAATATAAAATCATTAGTGTGTTACTTTTCACACTGATAAAAATCAAGTGCCAGAGTTCAAGTGAATTTATAGGCGGGTTATGTGTGGATTTGTGAAAGCAAATCTGCATTGTCTTGCATTTGGTGGGGCATAGATTAAATTTGTTTTCATCACTCCACTCATGAAGGTCATTACTCATTCTTATTACGCACCTCGACCCAGGCTGATGTCATCAACATATATAAAGTAATTCAAACCATTAACATCATTTCATGCACTGTTAATGAAGCAAGGACAAATAGGGCCTAAGTTTTAGATTTATTCGATGTAAACACCAAGAATAGCCCACAAAAATCTAGAAAAAGACTTATTTCTAGTGGGGTTCTTCTAGTGGTGATTGGGCAGTACATCGGGAGACAGTCCCCTACTCTTTTCAGAAGAGTGTACTGCGTTCTTCAACGTGCACATGGGCCATAATGCACACGGGACCAGCGGCTTTAACGTCTCATCCGAAAGACGGTGCGCTTTTGTAACTTGCATTTCAGCCCTCCAGCTGAAATACAAGGAGAGGCAGCGATGGGGTTTGAACCGGACACCTAGAGATCTCTACGGTTCAGCGCACACACAGTGGCTACAACCAGATTAGCCAACTGAGCTAAGCTGCCTTGTGGCACTCCACATTAAACAGCTTGCCAATCAGGCAACTTAGAATTGTAATGTACTCTGTCTTCTTAACACAGAAAATAAATTATTCAAGGAATGATATCAGACCTGGTTCCTAAGTGTAACAAATTATTTACAGCTACAGTGTAGTAAATATGATCAAAGGCGTTTGAAAAGTACCAGTGTCAAAATGAATCACATGTTTGAATAAAAAAATTAATCACAAGTATATATATGTAATCACATGTATATATATGTATATATATATATATATATATATATATATATAAATCATCAAAGAAAGGTAAATACAGTGTTCGAATAAAGGACTTAATAAATACATCGTATAGCATAGCTCTCAACGAATGTAGTCCTGTAAATAAATGAATAAAGAAATTGTGTAATAAAATGCCTCTGGCGGGACTCGAACCTGCGACCTCTAGCTGTCAAGGCGAGTGTCATAACCACTAGACCACGGAGGCTTCATGGTTGAACAGATTCAAATACCACCAGATACACTCTATTACACAATAAGTACGGCTAGAAACAAATAGGTGCATATAACATAAATCAAGGTAGCCGTTAACACTGTTAAATCATATGTAAATCATCAAAGAAAGGTAAATACAGTGTTCGAATAAAGGACTTAATAAATACATCGTATAGCATAGCTCTCAACGAATGTAGTCCTGTAAATAAATGAATAAAGAAATTGTGTAATAAAATGCCTC
>NW_022724029.1:4684-20289 GCF_011630105.1 Anneissia japonica
AAGTTTGAAAGGCAAATGGGAAAAACCCATAAAACAGCAAACGACCATATAATGCAAAACAAATTAAAATTAAAATGGAACAGTAGAGAAAATCCGATCAGAATGACAAAATAAACTAAGCATCCACTAGAAGGAATCCCAATATCTGCAGACGGATCCGTTTCTGCCTTGCAGGCCTCATCAGTGCAGCTAGGGTACAGACCCAAACGAAACGTTCGACCAGCTTAGGTAGGGCCCAAACTAGTCCCACGACCACTAATGATTACAGAGCCAAACCAAGGCAATATATATACACAGCCCAGGTGTGAATGCAAATAGTATATAGTATTTCATATATATGAAATATGAAATAACAAAAATCAATATGATACGCCCTCTTATAAGGATTTGACGAAGACAGGATATTCGAAGAAATACTTTTTAAAAATAAATATGAATGTACATTGACAAAATAATTGCATCGTGTCGGTTCAGGAATATTGTAATCAAGGCAATGGTTACTGTAGAGTGGTCGTACTCGGCTCCCTGTCAGCGCGTTACGACTCGACGTCGTCTGCTGATTGTCGGTGCAGTCTGAATAACGGATTGTCATGCTGTCTCCTTTGTTTTGAAATTCAACATTAATTACAGACAATCGGCCCCAAGGACGATTGGACCCAGGAAAATCGGGCCCATTTTAAAATTAATTATAACTCCATACCTAATTTTTGCACTCAAGGCAAATTATTGGGTTGTGCTACGGAATTTTGAAGACGAAATCTGAAGACATAGTTACTGAAATGCATTTTACGAACTTGATAAGTCTGAATAACTGCCACCCTATTTCATTCGATGATCAAGATAATTTCTTTTCTTTCCTCTTTCTGCTTCCTCTGAAGGCTTTCTAAAATTGCCTGTACTCAGGAAGTTGTTATAGTGACTACTGTACTTAGTTCTTTAAAATCTAGGCCTAACTAAAAAATAAAAATGTAACACAAGATCAAATAACTAATTTTTTTTTAATACTCGAGCAGCTCGATCAAATATTACATTTTTCATTTTAAACGGCTCATTAGTTAATATTAAGGTATTTTTTTAAATCACACAGCGACATCATCTCATATGTTTTGTAGAGACATTTATCTTTGGTTGATGATCTTTTGACCTCCTGAATTCTACAACATGAGATAGTCGAGTTGAGTCAATCGAGACGGCCCGTGTGGAATTCGTCCGCATTATTTTTTCTCCATACAGTTAGGGAAGAAATTAAAGAGGGCGCTGTTTAAGGTGTGTTAGGCGAACTGATAAATATAAATGTGGGGATGCTACAGGGAATAGCCCGCCCACAGTGTTTATAATCCATCCTTTGGAGATCCTTCCGAGGACTGTACATTGATAGAAGCGTTTTCATAATTCTATTTAAATTCCCTGCTATTACTGCTATGTGATTGAAGGACGTCGCTGTCCTCTTTATTAGTGCTATGTTAACTGCAATAAAAGTCAAATTCACCATCGGACCAAACTTCAACTGAGAGACGTGTTTATTTCTGTTTGTTCGCCATTCTTTACATAAATATGCATGCTTGACATCCCCTCTAGAAAGCAGTGGGGTTCGAGCAAAGGCATTTTTGAAAATCGCCGTGGCTAGAGATACGGTACCGTATTTCTACTTCAATTTGCTAAAGGTACGGTAAATGGCATTCACGTCACCATCACTCAATGAAGTGTAATGTAAGTGACGTCATTTTTCAAGACTGCCATTGCAGATCACCCGCGATAAGCGGTGAAACGAGAACGATGTACAGTACTGGGAAATTAGAACATCAAAAGGTACAATATTGTTTGACTTAGTACTGTCATCGATAAAGGCGTATGGTTCCACTTAGTAAAGAGTTTCATTTACCTAGACCTATGTATAACCATTATCAAACAAGGACTGATTCCACCAAACTCTTGGCATGCCTCTAGGCCTTGCTTAAATTCTTATTATTAAGACAGATATATTGTTTTAATGGTGATTTTCAAGAATAATTCGTTCATATTCAATATAAATACGAAGTAATAGGCATATCATAAATCTAAATAAAAACACCCTGCATAGATGTATATCAAGCAGATATATTATGATCAGTTACAAAAACCGATGATATTGTAGTGCTGCTTATTAAAGACTGTCAACACAAAACAGAATAATATAAAACCCTTAAAAATCAAAATAATTGAATAGCTCATTTGAAATGATCAAAAACAGATGGAAATAAAACTAATATTTTCACTGATTTACATTCTTCAAAACATCTTTAAATTTTACCAGACAATGAGTCATGCAAAATAATACAGCAAAGTATACACTCACTGTCAGTTAAGTTAGAGTGATTATTTTTTTTTCTCATTACAATTTTTAATTGTAAAATTGTAAGTTAAAAAACTGTGTCCAAAGTACTCGTAATTATTGACTCTGAGCATTTTTAAGCCTTTACAATATATCTTTCAGAGTGTAGGGGGGGGGGGAGGCACAAACCCGTCAAAAATTACTCACCCTCCCCCCCCCCATTCGCCCCTCCAGAAGTCACGGTCAAGTAGTTAAAAAGCACATAAAATCACCTTATTTTGCAAATTAGCACCCCTCAACTAATCATCAAGCCCCTCCCCCAATTCACCTTTGCCTCCCCAATCAGCACCCCCATTTCAAGACTTCTAGATACGGCATAGATTAGTACTAAGGGGAATGCTATAACACTTGCCATTCCAGGCCATGTATACTCAAATAAAAAGATTCATTAATATGCTTTTTTATATATTCAAAGACCATGCTGTACATAAAATGTGCCTAGTTATAGAAATATTATTACAATACGTAGTGCATTAATTTTCAGAGTCTGGACTACCAATGCCTAAGATTAAAAATTTTGGCCTAGCTCGAGGCATCTGGCCCTTTCGTAAACCTGCCGTGTCAACCCTAAGCCGCCGTGTCCAAAATTATGTAGTTTCTACGCATGCGCTAGAATTTTGCGTCGTAAACGCGATCGAGATTGTGAAAAGTGTACCGATCAAACACTAATTTTGGAGTCTCAATGAATGTAGTTTTTTAAAAGTGTTAATATCACCTGGCGGGGTGCTGGCAGCCAAAAGATCAGATACCGTTTTATCGGTCTAGCTAGGCCTATGCTATGCCCTAGCAAGAACTGCATGTTCCCTGTAGTATTAGCTAAAATAGGCCTAGGCTAGGCCCACTAAGGCTACTGCTATATTAGTAGTATTAGTGGGCCTATAGTCGTGCGTGGTCGCAATTTCTTCAGAAGTTATTCATTATACCTTTTAAACTTAAAGTTTCTTGTATGATGTATAATATCACGGCAATATCGATTTTCGCAAATTTTATATAACTCTATAAAGTTCGTCAAAATCGAAAAACATTGGCTCCGACGATTACGTTCATCTTCACAAACCCGGTCGCGTTTACGACGACACAACATTTTAGTGCATGCGTAGAAACTACATAACTTTGGGCACGGTGGTTCAGAGTTGGCACGGCGGTTTTACGAAAGTGGAAAATGCTACGCCAAGCTTACAAGTTAAAGTGATCGATATACCACTAAACTCAATGCTCCTTTTGAGTGGGAAGTCAGGTATGCATATTTATATATCAGTGCACCTAACTTACTTAAAAATAGCTCCTCTATAATTTCTACCTTAACTTTATGGGGAAAAAATAATGCTTCCCATCCTAATAGGTAAATACTAGGCCTACTTTAAATTTCAACCTACCAAAACATAAAACACGCCTCGATGACATCGGATACAATTTGAAATCATAATAAGTGTATCTAAGCATTATCTATATATTAATTATGCTAATCGCCACCGCGTAACTTCACCTAACTCCTATGAAACTGATGGCAAGTATGTGCTCAAATCTCATACATTAGGGCTTCTATATGTCACGACCACATTCCGCTACTTTTCGAAGCTGGATATTGGATAACAACGAAAAAAAAAAAAAAAAAAAAAAAACAGCCAAAAACCACCGAAAATCAGTACCTGTTTTGCCATGTTTCGCAAGTTGCCTACATCTATGTAAATACAATTAATCACATCTATTTTGTACTGCGATGCTTAGGTCTAAAAATGATCGAAGCACTCTATGTTTTGCAGCTTCATTACGTCACCGCGCACTGCTTCTCACACGTCAACAAATGAGTGACAAGCATATTCCCGTACCTCTTCAGAGTACCTATTGCATTAAATAGGCCTACTGGATATTATTGTAGTTTTATGGCTCAAAACATCAGCAATAAATGGCATGTTTTAGAAGTCGATCAGGTAAAAATATAGAAACACCTGGGCACAAGCCATGATATAACCTCGGTCTAACCATACCCGCTAGCCCTACACAGGCCGAGACACCGGCATATGGTCTTGCCTAGGCGCGGCCTAGCCCAGCCTATATATGATGTCAAGCCAGCTCCACAAATCAATATACCTTGAATTTACATAAACACGTCGGGACAATGTTTATATACGGGTTCTTTTGAATGTCAGTAGTTCGGATACATAGCCTTACATGCATCCACCTTGATTCAAGAGAAACACTTCTCTCATGCCCAGCTAGGCTAGGCCTAGTAACTGTATATTGCTGTACATTCACTTACAAGAGGGTAACCCAACACAACTGGGAAAGATCCAGTAGGGGAGAGGGATGTCACAGGGAAGGACTCCCGCCCCGTTTTGCTACTAATTTCTTTTTATAATTTCGATGCAATATATGTGCTTTTCACTTATTGAATTACTGTATTCTGAAATCCACCCTTGATCACACTGCACAATAATTCCTTACAAGCACAGTATTCAGCAAAGACACTCGAAACATTAAATACATTAAAGACGTCCTTTAGAAAAATAATGACACGGTGACCATAACATCCACAACGATTGCCTCCTGAACTTCCCAATTCAGCAATGAACATCATCGCTACCTTTTCCCACTCATTCAACACCGTGCGGAACACGGGTATATGCTAGTACCGATAAAAATTCTTGACGTAATGATTACAAGAACTATCCTTATTTTTTTTTTTTTAGTATTTTGAGCGGGTTTTTTTTAACTTTTTTTAAAAAGTATTTTGAGCGGGGTCGTGAAACGTATGAGAAACAACACCAATTTTAAAGAAAAAAAATAATACCTTTCTATATTGTTTGGGCGGTACCCTGTTTATTGAATAAGCTGTTTTATATCATTCAACTGTGTAAAATGTCATTGACCAAGCGAAAACCCATTGGAAGAACACAGTGTCCAATCACGTACAAGATCATAATCGTATTGATTATGATTGGTTGGTAAAGAACCACAATTCCATGTTTGATCCGTTATAAGATCATATTATACCGTGGAGTAAAGTCTTAGGTCTACGTACTCGCGGTGTGATGTGCTTCACTCGGATTTACACTAGCTATCGATTGTTTTCTTACACAGGATCTCTGGGTATTGGTAAGAAAAATTTATATCATTTATGAAGCTTATATCTGTATAATTGTCATGTCAGCATGATATGAAATATAAAGAGATAAACTGTAAACCATCTTGCCGTAATGCTTGAATATATACATTGTAAACCGTAATAAGGCAGATGAGGAATATTGAAGTAATAAATCGCTCCAACTGGGGTTCGAACTCGGGTGTCCACAGGACCATCACCGGAACCAAACAAAGACTATTATGTTAACCAATTTATATAATTATGGCTAAAACTTCGAACGGAGCATTGCCCCTGTAACTCGGTCGCCAAGAGGTGAAACTGTAACAGAGGCAATGGTTGGTGTGGGCCCCCGGGTATGAGCGCCAGGCGCGAGAAAGATTGCACCAAAGGGGCAACCATTTTTCTTGGGGGAATTGTCAATCTAGATGGGCCAATTATTAGGGTACCCATGCCATTATTGATGGCTCATGATAGTAATTATTATTTTTGAAAAAAAAAATGAAAAAATGCTACCTGCGAATTTTATGGGCCCCCTTTTAAGCTTAGTCCCCGGGAACTTTCCCTCTGCCACCTATCGGTGAGACTACCCTGGACCCTCAAAATGGTTAACACCATAAATCATTCCTCTTTTGTGATATAGATCCCCTATTGCTACTCTCTCCTACCCCAATTATCTTTCACTCGTTATCACCGTCTTTTTATCGTTACAAAATATATCTCTGCTTATTCCCAGCGTACCGCAATGGCGCTGACTTCGTAAGAGAAGAAAATCTTAATTATCGCTTCATAAAAATATTATTGTGTTACTTTAACTAGGTACACAAGCACATTTCGACAAAAATCTTCAAGTTTATAGATTGCAACAAAGCTTATACAAAAAGCAACCCCTTAAGTTTAAACGATTATATACTTACATTGCATCCTGTAAAATCGATTACACAAAACATAGCAGTCTGAACGGGTTCCGGCCCGTTGCCACCCGGCCTTTTGCCACCCGGCCTGTTGCCACCCGGCCTTTTGCCACCCTAGGCCCGTTGGCACCCGGCCTTTAGCCACCCGGACTTTTGCAACACTAGACCCGTTGCCACCCAGGCCTTTTGCCACCCGGCCTTTAGCCACCGGCCTTTAGCCAACGGCAATTTAGCCACCCGGCCTTTTGCCACCCTAGGCCCGTTGCCACCCAGGCCTTTTGCCACCCGGCCTTTTGCCACCCAGGCCTTTTGCCACCCAGCCTATTGCCACCCGGCCCGTTGCCACCCTAGGCCCATTGCCACCCAGGCCCGTTGCCACCCGGCCTTTGGCCACATTTGGGAATGTCGAATATTTATATTATTTTGGTTGGTGTTTTTACACAGATTTGTACTAGTAGGCCTACTGTAGCAGAAATTTTCTTGATTAAATTTACTTTCCAGTTTAATATTTAATTAGTAGTTTACTGTATTTTATTTCAAACAATCGTCCATGCGCCTTCTTACAACTGCTTCTTACAACAACTGGAGACAATTGCAGAAATAAACATTGTTATAAATCCGTATAAAGAGAGAAGTACTGCAGTGTCTAGTTTATTTTTTATTTTATATTTAAGTATATTCTTATTCTAAAATAAAAAGAAATAGCTTGTGCTTTTACAATTGAAAAACTACACATTTATGATAATAGTTATTTATATAGTATAACCACAAGTCTATATTATGTGTGTATAATTAACTTTATGGAATTTATTTTGTATTTCTCTCTTTAAGCGGACAATTTATTACAAGCATATATATTTGCTCATGAGAAATAACCATCAAGAATAAACTTTGGATAAAGCCCTTCTCGTTAGCTGTAAACTACAAAGGATATTGCTCTCAGTAACATTAACGATCTGAGAAAACTAATCCTCCTAATTGTTTATACCGTGACTAGGGCTATTGTTAAGATTATAGGGTCTTCAAGCCTAATTTGCGTGGCCTTCAATTGGTCAGTTGGACATTTCCCCCACCCATGTTTTTTCTATTGGTATACCAATATGATTATACATTTGGCTTAATATCTTAAAAACAACAAATTGTGAGGTACCGTATATATGTATGGGCATAGGCCTATTTCTTATAGCGGTAGCAGCATTAACATATTAACATATTCAACATGTTAATAATAATAATAATAATAATAATAATAATAGCTTATCATCGCTATTTTTTTTTATCATTGTCACTATATTTATGTTCATTATTATTTCCACACTCAAAGGCAAGTCAATTAAATCAAATACAAAAAAAAAAAATGTTCAATTTATAACACTACAAGAATTTTAATTCATGATCTGCCTTCACAAAAAATGTAAAAAAAAAACATACACACTAACTAAAAACAGTACATACATTATATATATATATATATATATATATATATATACATACATATGTACGTCTGAATACATACAAATAAAGACAGAATGCTAATCACACGTGTGCCTTTAATGAATTGTCGTTGTTTACAATCTGCAAATCAATCCATTTATTATTCAGCACACATAGTTTGGCAAAAATGTCGAGAATAAAATTTCTGCGAATACAATGCATAGGCCTACTACACAACTATGGATGGCAACGGGCCGGATGGCAACGGGCCTACGGTGTCAACGAAGAGACAAGTTTTTATATTGTACAGAGGGTCTTAATTCAATAAATTTCAATAAACACCACTTGAATTTACTGGCTTCCTTTATTTCTATCTCTTCAAAACTCTTGTTCATATCTTCAATAAGCCGTAAATACTGCAATTAGCAACAATAAAATCAAGTAACTTTAAGAATACTAAAATGCTATTCTTTTTCACTAGCCCATTCATGCGTGACGAATGACCTTCACAATGACCTCACTAGGCAACAGGTACCATGCGAGGAATCCCAAGATTAAACGTTCATCAATGTAAATTTCTTATTTTAATTAAACTAATAATATTTCAGCTATCATAACCAACAATGCTTACTGGTAAATCATTAAATTTAGATTAATACTGTGCAGGGTTACATCCATGAAATTAAAATGAAAATGCAAAAATCATGACGAAAGATGATGTTAAAGTTCAGAATTGTCTCGAGTTCTAGGCTATGCTTCAGATTATGCTCACAGGCTACCGCGTGAGCTTAATGGCGCCTACAACATTAACCCAAGTTCCTATGGCTTCCAGATGGGGAATACTCACATTACCATCATACTGCTTTTATTGATCTGCAGGTACTAACAGCACTACCTTGTTAATTGGTCTCAGCAATTCTGACCTTTCTTTGCCACGAAATAGTTTAACATTTCTCACTACCTCGTCCGAGGTATAATTTCAGTTACCCGTGCCAGGTTCCATTGGTTTCTACTGTACTCTCCATCTTGATTGAAGTTACCTGGTGGAGGAGGTACACATGGCTTCATGGTCAATATAGGGCCGCTGTCAATGCATCATCGATGTTACAAAGAGGTCTACTGTTCACAATTCCTTCATCTTCGGTCATAAACGTGACCAACATCTCATCATTTAACTGAGCCTTGTGAGTTATCATCAAGCCACCATGGATGCTTCTCATTGTCCTGATCATCCTCTCCTAAACACCTCCGTGATGGATTCCAGCTGGGACATTCCACATCCAGTCACAATTAAAGTCTAGTAGTTTTGACTATTTCGTCAGAATTCATTTCTTTCATTGCTTCTTTTAATTCTCTACTTGCACCGATGAAGTTTGACCCTCTATCTGACCTCATCAATCTCACTGCACCTTCTTGAAACTAACCTTCTAAATGCATTTATAAATGAGTCAGAGTTAGTGAATGCGCTACTTCGATGTGCACACTACGGGACACTAAGTAAGTAAAGAGGACTCCATATCTTCATTCTTCCTTTCTGCCATTCTTCACAAACAAAGTCCCTAATAAGTCGACTCCACAGTTGGTAAATTGAGGTGATAGTCTATCTGGCAGAAGGTCGGTTATTCTTTGGACCTCTGCCTTTCGTCGCAATCTTCTACACATCACACAATCGTAGATGTATCTGGAAACTGCTGATGCACTGCCAACAACCCAATATCCAGCTGACCTGATGGTATTTAAAGATGGCACTGTATTGATGGTGATTCTGATTGTGGTAGTGTCTAACTATTAGTCTATTAATTTCACTCTTTGTAGGCAATATGATAGGGTGTTTAATATCCTCGGTTAGAGTAGCGTTTCTTAGGCGTTCTCCTACTCTTACAACGCCATAGTTATCTGCAAATGGGTCAATCTTCTTTAACTTCTTTAGTTGTTGATAATTGTTATGTTGAACTACTCTGATCATGAGTTTTTCGGCTCATTCTACATCACTCATATTCAGCTCTCCACTTCGTTTCCAGCCACGACATTTGTACGTGACAAAAAAAATACATCGGGCAAGCACCTGTTTGGCGTGACTCCATTTGGAGTGTTGTTTCAGCATATTTGGAATCAATATCACTTGTGTATGCGTTGCATGCGTTGCACACACTTTCACTTCGACATCATCTTCACTTTCAGGTACTACTGAACTTGATTCAATGGAGTATGTTAGCTGATTTAAATACGCTGGTCCGTGCCACCAGAGCGTGCAGTCGTTCAACTCTTCAGCTGATTTTCATCTAGATGGAATGTCTGCTGGGTTTTTGTCTATTGGTATGTAATGCCATTGTTTTGGGTCGCTGTTGTTTCTGATAGTTTGTACTCGGTTGGCGACAAAGGTGTGAAACCGTCTGCTCTCAGTTCTTATGTACCCAAAGACAACCTGGCTGTCACTCCAAAAATGTTCGGTGATATCATTCTCATACAAACCCTTTAACTCTCTTCGTATTAACACGGCCATCTTTGATGAAAGCGTCGCAGCTACCAGCTCTAATCCAGGCATAGTTGTTGCTTTTAACGGTGGAATTCTGCACTTGCTGATCAATAATGAATCTTTAACGTTTGCATGATTATAAACTAGCCTCAAATATAAACACTGTCTATGACCTTGTTCGCTGGCATTAGACCGTGGGTTGAGGCTCCAAAATCGGCTTAGTTTACGAATTCTGTGACCCACCGATCCGCGCTACTTGGCATTCGCACAAAAATGTCAGTACTATTTTATTGAAACATAATATAATTGTCGGCAATCGTAAATTTGGGGAAACTGTAACCAAAAATCGGAATTTATCTTCGAAAAAATAATGTCGTTCACGAAAGCAGTACCCAATCACAGCACACTTACCATACCTGTTAAGCATTGATGAGACGCTATTAGCCAATCACAAACGTTCTTGTAAACTCGGTAACTAATGTAAACATTGTCGCGAGGAAAGTGACAATGTGTAGAAATTTGGACGAAAGTTCTCCAGTTTTAGTGAATATTTCAATATGATATAAGTATACCAGCCTTTAAATAATATACATTGGTAATAGTTGTAAGATTTTAGAGGTAGTAAATTGCATTTCTCGTCTTCTGTCGACTGTCACACCGTAGTTTTTTAAACCAAAGTCGACCATGCTGTACTGAATGTGTATTGTATTACTTATCTAGGCCTACATATGCATAGTATAGTAGGAAGGGCAAGAAGTAATGTTCATCGACTTTGAATGAGACAGGAAATTCCTGTAAATATATGATATATTTTGATTCTATTTGGAATCGCTTTTTTTTTTCTATAATTAAAAAAATGTACATTTTAAAAGAAAACTGAGGCTGAATTACTTCAAAAAATAAGAACATATTGAGGCTGATGTAAAATTTCAAATGTTTTTATTTGCATGCAATGTAAATAAATAACATTAATCAGTATGTCTTGCCATGCCTGTTGATTTTTGTTTAACTGCTTGAAGACCTTGATAACATGGACTGAATTAATGAATAAAAGTAAAGCAATTGATCATTCCAATAAGGTGAAACAAATAAATTGTTAATATACCTCAGTTCAGCCAGTTGCATCCCATCAGCACTTTCATTATCTCTCTGATCACTCACTGGGTATATACATATAACTACACAACAGTAAACATAAGGTTGAAAGAAGTTTATGACAAAAATCTGAACTTTTATATGAATATTATTGAAACACTGTAGCACATCATATACCTACACGGAACTGCTTTAAACATAGCTGAATATAGAGTTCAATCCAATCTACTTACAAACATGTGTTAAATATTACAATTATATAATATTATCAATGTAGCCAACCAGCATAAACAATTTAAAAAAAAAACTAGAAATAATGAAAGTTTTGCTGTATTCATTATCATTTATCAGCAAGTACTGTTCTGTTATTTCTTCTTTTCATATTGCATTGTAAAATACAATACAATGCAATTCAAAAAGTCAATGCAAATTTTTATAAAGAAAATAAATGTGTTGTTGATAAATGTTCATACAAAGAAAAACCTTAATAATATCTGGTAATATTTCTCAACACAATGTATGGTATGATGTTATATCAAATAGATAACAACATTCATACAAACAGTATACAGTTCCAATCTGATAGGACTACAGTACTTTCAATTGATTCATGTTTCTATCCATGGCCTATAATATGTCCTGAATTGCCACCCGATCCTTATCCCTCATGTAGTGACAAGGCTTCATCCTGATTTGCAATAGTAGCCTCAAGTAATTCCACCACTCAATGTTTCACATCTTACTAATTTCTCAATGGTTTTTGCTCTATTAAAAGTACTTAATATAATTATTGTCTTTTTACAAAAAAAAAATACATGGGAGAACATGACTTCGATCAGGAAGCACTTCTTTATTTCTTGATTTCAGGTGATGCAGAATGAGCATTTGCTTTGGCTGCTGTGGTTCATCAGCTTCCATTCACTTGATTCTGTGGTGTGTGAAAATTATTAATTAAACAAACTAATTCAAAGAGCTTATCAATGCTCACTGTGATGGTTTTAATGATCAAATATGTATTTAAATTGTTTTTTTTAATCAAAAGTTGTTTTCCAAAAAAAAAAAAAAAAAAAAAGAAAAGAAAAATAAATAGTATCAGTATAATACAATATTAAATGCAGGTGGTGATGTTTAATTGGACATCAAAGTGTTGATAAATATTTTTTGCTTAAGTCAGTTTTTATACCTATTAATTAATATATGTTTTGTTATGTTGTGTCTAAGGATTCCTATGTAGATAAAGAATACTGTACTATTAATTTAATAATTTTGTTACATTCTTTTCATGAAGACATTAAAATCAAATTAAGCCTGAATTACTTAGTCTAAGCACAGTCACTGAAGGGCACATCCCCCACCCCCCAAAAAACTGAATTGATTCAATTTGTGTAGTAATTGTTCTTGGTAGACAGTAGTAAATAGTTGCTATATAATTGTGGATGGCTATTCTTGATTTGTCTTCATGGTCAGTTGTTTATGCTGGGTCGATTCATTGCTAACATTATTGTCTCAATATGCTTATTACAATATAACATCATCGTATTTGATTCACAATACTCTGTGGTTATTTTGCTGTCGATAGTACCCCAGTTTGAGGAAAAGACAGGGCTTCTTGTCTGTGTGTGTGGTGTGATAGACAGACGCTTAGTGCTTCTCAATTAAGTAAAACATACCATACCATTTTTAACGTTATATGTAACCACACACGTACCTTTAAACAGATTCGGTGCAATTTTGGCTACTACTACTTGCACCACCATCCCTGAGATCCCCTTCGTTATATAATATAATGTAGGCATCAGCTTCGACGGAAACTTAATAGGCCTTACTGAGGACTCGTATTTGTTGTTTTCCACAGAGTTGCACATCCTTAAATTTCTTTAAGCTGTTTACGCTTAATGACACAACCATACTCTAGGTTCTTACAACATGTATCACAAAAATATGCCTGAAACCGGCTCAGATTTATAATTTGAAGAACTTCTGTAAACGGCATAGAAGGTAGTTTGTGATTGGCTGAGGGCCTTGCAGCTAAGCCAAACATCATTGTTAGTCGTCTTCTGATTGGCTATAGTTACGTAGCAACTTTTGATATAAATTCTAATTTTTGGTTACAGTTTCCCCAAATTCACGATTGCCGACAATCAAATTATGTTACAATTTAATAGTATTGACATTTTTGTGCAAAAGCCAGGTAGCCCGGATTGGTGGGTTACAGAATTGAACGTTTTCGATCCTCAACCCACGGTCTACATCACTAAAGTAATGGATTTCCACAGACGCAATAGTTATCGGCTGCTTTGCTGCTGGCTTGTAGCACCTGTCTATTTTTACGTTTCCTAAAAACACAAGTTCCTTTCTCCATTCGTTCCATTCCCTCAATGTAAGCTCATCAACTTAATCATCACAATCTGCACCGTTTGTGCATGTTCTTTGCAGAATGCGTTTGTCTATGACAACAAAGGGTCCGAGAAACCCTAGTGGGTCAAAGACAGAGCTTATTGTAGAAAGCATGCCTCGCCGAGTTGCTGGGCGTTCGTGCACACATGCTTCAAATTCAAATTGATCACTATTAGCATTCCACAGAACACCAAGGGTTCTTTCAGTGGGAAGGCTGCTGAGATCTAACATCAAGGCGTTACAATTTATCGAAACTGACTCAGGAGGTAATGCTGCACTCACTTTCGGACTGAGGACAGGAATGTATGTATCTTAAATCCTCCTTTCTTCAGTGTCATTACAGTTTGTTCAATTAGTTCTGTGGCATCGTCTGGGGTTGCCAGATATGTTAACCCATCATCGAACTAAAATCCGTCATTAACAAACATAGTAACCTTGTCGTCTCCTTCCTCAAATAATTTTGAACTTTCTTTCAATGCATAATTTGCACATGCCGGTGACGAACCTGCGCCAAATACATGCACCGTCATTTGGTACACTTTAGGTTTTTTGCTTAAATCACCATTTTACCACCAGAGGAATCGGAGGAAGTCACGATGATTTGGTTTGACACGCACTTGGTAATACATTCCCTTTATGTCTCCCCCTACCGCTACAGACACTTCACGAAATCTCATCAACACTCAAACTAGGTTATTGGTTAAGTTGGGCCCTTTAGAAAAACATAGTTCAAGGAGACTCCATCACATCTTGCTGCACAATCTAATACAACTCTTACTTTTACCTGGCTTGCGAGGACGCCTCACATTGAGATGGGGCAGATACCGTGTTAACGACACTTTATTTTCTGGCACAATTTCTGCTTGCTGTTCACTAATAAGTTTTTCCATAAAGGCAGTATACCTCTCTCTGCTAGCGCAGGGTCCCTTTGAAATTTGCACTTCAATTGTTGCAGTCTTTTTTCAGCTACCCATCTGTTGATTGGTAGTTTGGGTTCTTGCATCTTAAAAGGTAGTGGTAATTGAATATGGCAATTTACAACTTCTAATCCATCATTTATTGTTTTTATTAATTTCTTGTCTTCGATGAATAGTGCCGATTCTTGAGCATTAACTTCCAAAAAATCGCTTTCCAACATTGCAATCAAATCGTTTGTGTTTGTTCTACAAGATCTTTTTGATATCTTGTCTCCCTCTGATCGTGTTGCCAAACGTATTAGCCCAAGACTGTTTTTACTGCATAAGGGTAGCAGTCAGTCCTTCCAGGAATAACATCTCGAGGTGTTAATACCTTGGGGCATGTTGCACCTATTAAGAAGCCCACTGCCATATCCATCATAGGACTTAGTTTATTTTCAATGTGCTTAAAGTGAGGCCACTTCTTTGCTTTGTCAACAGTGGAAATTTATAGATTCTCTTGTGTACCTTGTTTTCAACTTTACTACTTCTAATTGGTTGAAGCCTCTGTGCAGTGTTATATCCATGAAATAACAATGAAAATGCAAAAATCATGACGAAAGATTATGTTAAGTTTCAGAACTGTCTTAAGTTCTAGGCTATATGCTTCAAGTTATGCTCACTAGGCTACCGCGTGAGCTCAACGGCGCCTACAACATTAAGCCTGATTAAGATATGATTATCAGTATAAAAAAAGAAAATAAACTCCTTTAACTTCTACTCCTATAAACTATAATTCTACAAGCAAACATTAATTATTACCGGTTTCGGGCGTCTATGCCTCTGTATCAGTATGGTATTATTCAATGGCAAATTCTGACGGTCAGCCTTCAACAATAACTTCAGACTGCTTCGAAGCGATTAGAGGGCGCACATTACT
>NW_022724029.1:20378-25115 GCF_011630105.1 Anneissia japonica
CCTTTCTTTGATGGTTTATGTATATAATTTAACAGTGTTAACGGCTACCTTGATTTATATTTTAGTGTATGCTATTATTTGTTTCTAGCCGTACTTATTGTGTAATGGAGTTTATCTGGTGGTATTTGAATCTGTTTAACCATGAAGCCTCCGTGGTCTAATGGTTATGACGCTTGCCTTGACAGTGAGAGGTCGCAGGTTCGAGTCCCACCAGAGGCATTTTATTACACAATTTCTTTATTCATTTATTTACAGGACTACATTCGTTGCAAGCTATGCTACACGATGTATTATTATGTATTTTATTCGAACACTGTATTTACCTTTCTTTGATGATTTATGTATATAATTTTACAGTGTTAACGGCTATCTTGATTTATATATATATATAATATATATATATATATGAGTGATAAATGCAAATTAAATAATTATTATTATTATTATTATATTGTGGCCATATGAAACAGCTTAGTATTTAATTCGAGATGAAGATAAAACACAGAAGAGAGCGTATGAACGTGCGATATTATTTGTATTATTCTGGGCTTCCGTCGAGGAGAAATAACACATTTCGTCGAGGTTTTGTCCTTTAGACCCCTCCGATTCTGAGAGTATGGATTTTCTAGATTTTTAACAAATTAATTTGGAAAATAAAATTCGAATTGTGAATTAAGCGTAATTGTAAATATTAACACTGTTTGTATTTTATGTGGGTTGTCGTTTTTTTCTAATTCTTGGGAAAATAATATATTACTATTTTTTAAAATGTAGGCGTTGGCATGTCGATTTAACTGGGTTTCCTATGTATATTTTGATTGCATGGGAATAAGCTTGGGACTTAATACGGTACCTGACTTAATATCAATTTATTTGGATAAAATGCTTTTAAAACACACATACCATAATGTAGTGCATGCATAAATGAAGCCCGGTCCAGACTATCAAATTTTATTTGAAAAAAAAAAACAAAAAAAAAACAAACATATGCCTTGCCTAATATGGTCATCATGACATCACATCATGACCATATATAGGTACATCATGACTATATATGGGCTTACAAAAATTGTTTGTGAAAGGAAATTTGATAATCTGGACAGGGCTTTACAGTTGAATACATCAAGTAAAATAAATGTTGCAATTTTTTAACTAATTGCAAGAAAATTATTTTCTTTTAAGAGTTATTTTTCTAGAAAGTTCCCAGGTTTAAAGGCTTAATTTAGTGAGCCTGTCTTCCTGAGCTCCCTAATAAAAACAATGTACCAGTAGGGAAACCATGTTCATAATAAATAAATTGCATTTAGTTTTCTCAATGGCCGATTTATGTTGAACATGTGTTATATGGTATCTTCATTTCCACAATAAATTATAAATAATACTGGTATTTATAAATGTATGTACTGTGTTCTGCTATTACAGTAGTCAAAACATCCTGCAATTTTATTCAGTCCTATATTATTTTAATTCACTGTGTTTTATCTTTAGCGAATATCCCTAGCTAATTCAGTACATTGGTGTTTAACACAATTAAATGGTTTTTATTTTCAATCTATTGTTTTGTATAATCAATAAACGTTTATCATGATTTTATAATACTCTTGTAACGAGGATAATGATTGCCATTCCAGATCACCATTGAAATGTTCTTTATGTGGTACGAGGTACCTTTAAAATGGTTCTCGCCATGGTTTGAAGTTCTCGATCCTTTATACATCAAAAGAACCACTGCAAGTTCATATGGCACAGGGAAGTGCACGTATCTTACACAGTAAATATTCATATAGTACAATGTTGTAGTCATCTTGTCTGTCAAAAATATACTTATTGTAACCAATTATTCTACTATATTTTCTAAGAATATTTTCAAGAATATTATCCAGATGATAACAGGCATGCTTTGAAAATCATTTTTACTATCTTTTCTTATACTTCATGGTAATTTCAAAAAACATTGTTTTTTTTTAACAACAATTATACAAAGGAACTCTGGACCGTTGTAAAACTAACAACCATTTCACAAAAAAACTGGATCGCCCTTCAATCTTGTGCTCTATTAGGTAGTTGTTTTTATGTTGTAGATTTTATTTGTTCCCCTCAATGTACTATGTTTACTGTATTGTCTGAGCTACTGCAGCTTTGTATGGGCTAATACCTACCCCTCATACTTAAATAAATTCACATTATTAAACAAAAAAGCTATTAGGATTAAATCTATCGCTCCACTGCGGTCTCATTCATCTAGTTGATACTCTATTTTAAATTCGCTCAAACTCCCTGATATCTACTCTCTTCAACAAGGTATTTTTATGTATGCATCCTATAGCCTTACTCCATTTTACCAAAGTACTTCTGTCATACCTTCAAATCTGATTCCTCTCTACACAATTACTGTACTCGAGGTAGATATGGTGTATACATCCCTAATCATAAGACAAATTATTTTCAACATAATATTAGATTTACTGGCCCTAAACTATGGAATTCTCTACCTCCTCTAGTTGTCGATTCTATTAAAAAAAAAAATTATCCAGCTCAAGAAACACATTATTTCTAGTTATTATATACTCAATATACTCAACTCCCTTCACTAACTAAATGTTCTGTCTTGGTTCAATTTGAACTGTAGCTTTTTTGTGTGTGCGTGTGTCTTCTTTGTCCTGTCTTGTGCAGGTCCTCTTTAATTTCTGTTTGTTTTTCGTACCTCCCACAAGATGATTTTTCTTTCTGGCTCTGTGCTTTTATCCTTTTCTCATGAATTTGTAATGATCTTGTATTATATTTTTATACGAATTGAAAAGGAATCAAATAAATGTTACTTTGAATTGAATTGAATTGAATTGAATTGAGTACACTTCATCTAGAGCGTGATAAATTATTTATTACCGATGCTTCAAGCCGTTCGAAATTCTACGGTATTTATTAATATGTAGGCCTATATCCAAATATAATACAGAGCATAATTGTATCCTGTATATTTATAACACATGCTTATTTTAATTGCATATTGTTTATATTTCACAATACCCTGCAGGTTGTGTAAATAAAGTCACTGTTATTCATTGTATTCTAGTTATGGCACTGATAGGAACAAAGGAGCTAGAGTGTAAACAATTGGGCAGAATTTGGGCATTTTCCTGTTTTTGTAGGCCCTACCTCTTAAAGCTAACTGCTTAAATGAGCAGTGACCGATGGTGGAGAGAGATCCAGTGCCTTTAAAAAGAGCAGTGTCTCTCTCTGTAGGGAAGAAAAAAGAAAACAATTCTGAGAGAAAAAAACAATACCCTGCAGGTTGTGTAAATAAAGTCACTGTTATTCATTGTATCATTTTGCATTCGTGTTCCTTGCAACTCAATTCATCTAGTTATGGCACTGATAGGACATGTTTTCGCAATATATCTACATTAATTTAAAATAGGCCTACGAATTTTGATTTGGCCATTACTTTGAGTTATGCACTACCTTCTGTGTCCAGAAATAAAACTTTTTTTCAACTTGGAAACCACTGGACAGGATCTAGTCACATGACAATAAAATATATAAAAGGTGTTAGAATAATATTTGATACCGCAGAGTGTTGGTTCTAGGGTAGACATTTGCACTGTATTATGCGCTTACAAAAATGAAAATTAGCATAATGTATTAATGTTGATAACAAAATTATTTTATCTGGTACCAATCTAAGCTCTATCCTTAGATGTTAGATGTGCTGGCAAAGAGAGCCACATTTCACACTGAAGGGTGTGTACGACATCAGTAATATTATGTCAATTCCAAGAATGTTTAAGGTTATATCGGTTGATGAGGAATTTATTGATTAGGCCTATAATAGCAAATTGCATCAATTTATTTTGCAAAAACAAGGTTTCCAGCTTCAGAGGGGGCACATCTCCTGTCCGCACAAGGGCACATATTGGTGCTAACACCAGGCGCGTAACAGGGGTCTTGGGTCAGAGTGGGTATTTATTTTTTTATTTTTTTATTTTTATAGAGGGTAACCCTTCTAGTTTAGCCTAGTAGGTTAACTGATATTCAGGACCCTCTTATATAATAATAACATTAAAGAACAGTACAAACAACATCATTACAACATAATAATAATAATAACAACAACAACAACAACAATCCTCATTCACCATCTGTACACATTGAGGCCCTTCTTTTAGGTTAAAATTATCTATCTTAAATAATCTTTCTTGAGTTTGGGACTATTATGTGTTTAAATAATTTAAAAGGATAAAACTAAAAAAGCCCTAAAAAATGCGCGCCAAGCGCGCAAAATATTTTTGTGTTTTTAATTCTAATTTCGTCGGAATTGATGAAAACTCCCTAAAATGTGCAATTTATAGAGAAGTGGCCTACCGTAACAAGAAATGCGCGCAAAGAATTTGAGAATTTTAGGCACTTTCAGAGGATACATTTGTCAAGGGGTGGAGAAAGATTTTCCAAAGATGGATATTTTCCCCTTGTCCCCCAGTGTTGTTAATGTTAATTTCGTGGGAAGTGATCAAAACTCCCTAAAATGTGCAATTTTTAGAGGAAATTGGGCCATGTTAACAAGAAATGCGCGTGAAATTTGAGGTTTTTAGGCACTTTCAGGGGATGAAAAGGCATTTATAAAGGGGTGGGAAAGATTTTTCAAAGATAGATATTTTCACCTTGTTCCCCAGTGGTTACACCATCGGGCAGCATAGATCAAAGGAGTTATGACAGTTTTTTGTCTTTATTTTTCTCTTC
>NW_022724029.1:25379-41868 GCF_011630105.1 Anneissia japonica
GGCTAATATTGAATCTGGCACCGTAATTGAGTCCTACAGTTAGGCTTATACAGTATGACGTGTGTGTTGTAGCAGTATGCTTCCTATTACTTAGTAGTAATGATTCTGAAGGACGCTTAGAAATGCTCGGAAACAAATTACTAGTACTTTGGACAGTTAACTTACAAATTTACAATTTACATTTTTTTTTAATCAGAAATAAATCCCTGCCTATTAACAGACAGTAAGCGTTTCTTTATTCTTTTGCATGATTCATTGGTTGGTAACATTTAAAAAATTTTGTAGAACCGTCTGTAAATCAATGAAAGCTATTTTTACTTCCATCTGATTTTGATTGTTTCAAATATAAAGCTATTCAATATTTAATTGGGTAGACAGCCTAAACAGTACGTCATATCATGTGTATAGAATATCGTAAAATTAGTGTTTATAATATACCTGCCTTTATTCATATTGAATATGAACGAAATGTTTGTAAGAAATCAACAATAAAACAATACATAGAATTGTACCTGTGTGTCCGAGCATTTCTAAACGTTTATCCTTTAGAATCAGTAGTATAGCAGTAAATTATTGCTATACTTTACACTACTCAAATAATCGACACACTTTCCTCTCGCCCGACTACCAAAAGATTTTGGCCTACCCTCCATAGCGGAATTAGTTTAGTTTCGAAACTAACTCCTCCATGCCCTAACAACGCCTTAGCTTTCTTATTCCAGAAGCACCGAACGCCACACCACTTTCGCGACTCGCGAGAAGAAGTGTCAAGCATGCATGCATTATTCATGCTATGAGTTCACCTAAATGACCTTAAATAGTGCCTTCTAAGATTTCTGCCTGAACTGTATGGGAAAAAAATAATGCACCCGACATGGAAGCTTAACTGAAATCCAGGGCTTCACCTAAACGGTTACAACTTTCCCCATGAAGGATTGAAGAGGAATTTTCACCATGCTAAAGAGGGCATTCCTGTGCATCGATTAATACCAAAAAAACCTTGTGAACAATTTTTCCCCGGTAACCCATGATTTTGACCTAAATTGACCAGACTATTCTTTTTGAATGAAATTACCATAATCCAGCTTAAATGTACTGATACATATGGATACATTACTGATATATTGATAATAAGCAATGAACATAATCTGAATTAAATCATCTATACTGTTCTGTAACAATGGTCCTTGCTTATAATTATTGTGTTCCTGTTAAATATCTGTTTTAAAGGTATAAGGGCGCAATTTATTTGATATTCTTGTATTATGACCATGCGTATAGAAATTATAAGGAAGATTGTTAGTAACAATTTATACATAAAAGTAGCATTTTGTAACTTATGAATCGGAAATGCTCAAGAGTTGCAGTTTCAAAAATAATGGTGATGAATAGGCCAACCAGTTGGAATTGGTACAAAGCCTAAATATTTTCTTTAAAATGGATGGATACCAGGTTTTAATGATTAGAGTCAGCCTAATGACATTTCAATAATATACATAAGGAAGAGCTAAAATTTAGTATAATGAAAATAAAATATTACTTGTATGTGAGACTTTTGAAATAATTATGTTTGGAACAATATGTCATCTAAAAAGGAAACCTTAATTGTACTTCGTATAAATAATAAAGTTGTTGTGTTGATCCTTATTATACACAAGAAGTAAGTGATCGTTACACACAAGTTAATATTCAACAGTTTGTTTTATTCAATACTCTCTGTACGCCATGCTATAATGTGTATGTGTCTCTCGTCACTAAGTTATTGTACTATAGGTGGCGCTATGAATGTATAATCAAGTATCACTACACCTTCCCCCTTCAAAGAGTGTGGAAATGTTCCTTTTAAAGATTAAATGTAGTATACCATGTAGTCTACAAATTAACAGTATTTCCTATTATTTACATCACAGTTCTGGTATTCACTATTAAGTCTAAGTGCTGTATGATTCGTTAAGGTATTTTGGGTTTAGTTTAGATTGACGCTCACTTCTACGAAGAGTTTTGGTACTGCCTGAACTTGGCTGTTTTTTTTTCTGTTTTTGTGCATTGACTTGATACGTCTGCTCATCTTCCTCCTCCTCCTCGCTTTCTATTGGTGTGGGTGGTTGTGTTTTAAGGATATGTTTCCTGTTCTGTCTTCTGTCTTTGATGTTGGTTTGCACATATTCTGAACTCTCACTGTGTCACCTACGTGGAGAGGTTCCATTGGTGTAGATGTTTCGTCAAAGTTTCTCTTTTGCCATTGTTTAAGCTTTTTCTTGATAATATGTGTTTGTTTCCCTACACGCTTTGGGTTTAATAAGGTATATTTGATCGGCAAGTTGGATTTTATCTTCCTGTTGAAGAGTTCTGCTGGTGACACTCCATGTTCAAGCGGTGTACTCCTATATAGTTGTAAAGCCAAATGTAGGTCTTTGCCACTACCTTTGACTTTACGGATCATTGTTTTCACTATTTTGACTGCATTTTCAGCTTGGCCGTTGGGTGCAGGATGATGAGGGCTTGAAGTTGTATGCTTAAAATTCCACAATGTAGCAAAGTCTTCGAACTCCCTACTCGCAAACTGTGGTCCATTATCGCGGATCAGTTCTATTGCTGTACCGTGACGAGCAAAGATGGATTTAATGGAATTTATTACATCCTTGATTGTAGGGTACCAATCTCTACATATTGCGAGTAGTAATCCACCACTGCAATGTAATCTTTGCCGTCAACCTCAAACTGGTCCGCTCTAACTTTCTCCCAAGGTCGGGTAGTCACCTTATGTTGTTGCAAGGGCTCTGTCTTTTACTTATCTCACTGAATGCATGTTGAGCATTGTTGTACCATCTGATCTATCTCTTTGTTGATATTTGGCCAGTACAACACTTCACGTGCTCTGCGCTTGCATTTTTCTCTTCCAAGATTACCTTTATGAATTTGTTGGAGCATCATGCTCTGAAGACATCTTGAAATGACAATTCTTCTTCCTTTTAAGATAATGCCACCCGACACTCGTCCATGTAGTTCCAGAATTCGATAATACTTGATGAACATTGTGTCCGCTTGTCTGGCCATCCCTCTCGGATTGTTTTGCGGATCTGCGACAGAGTTTGATCTCCCTTAGTTGCAGTTTTTATATTCTGCATCTGAGATTGCGCCACTGGTAACGATGTAATTACCATTCTGATATATGCCTCAACATGATATTCTAAGTGTTGATCTTCTTCAGCTACTGTGGTTTTATCAACAGCTCTTGACAGCGCATCTTTAGCTTATAATTCTTTACCTGGGGTATATGTTAGGCTGAGATCATACTTTTGTAGTCTGATACTTATTCGCTGAAGTCTAAGTGGACTATCTGATAGTGGTTTTTTGAAGATGCAGATTAGAGGCTTGTGATCCGTTTCTGCCAGTACTTTCTGGCCAAACAGGAACTAGTGAAAACGTTCACACGCAAATGTCAGCGCCAAACACTCCTTTTCAATTTGGGCATAGGTGCCCATTCCTGATTGGTCTGTTGTTGCAGCAGAACTGCCCCGATTCCATCCTTGGATGCATCAGCCGACACTTTGCATGTCTGAGTCGGATCTTAAAATTTTAACACTGGGCTGGTTGTCAGGGTCGACTTGACATTCATCCAAGCTTTTTCTTGGGCCTCCAACCATACCCAGTCATTCTTTGCAACTAGAAGCTGACGTAGTGGTGCCGTCTTGGCTGACATTTCAGGCATAAATTTGGCCAGAAATTTGGCCATTCCCAGAAATCTTTGAAAAGCTTGCTTATATTTTGGTCTTTCCATGTTGACGATGGCTCTTACTTTACTAGGATCAGGTCGAATATCTTCATCAGTAATCAGGTCACCTAAGAAAACAAGTTTGTTCATTCCGAATTCGCACTTGCCTGTTAAGTTTCAGGTCGGCTTTTTGTGCTGTGTCTAGCACTTGCTTCAGCTCGTTGGTCATGTTCTTCTTGTGTGGATTCCCACACAATTATGTCATCCATCATCGTGTTGACACCATCAATCTTTTCGAAGAGTCGATGTATGCGATAATAATATGCCTCAGGTGCCATGTTTAAACCAAATGGTAAGCGGCGATAGATGTACCTGTCAAATGGCGTGATAAAGCAGGTTAATTTAGAGCTCTCTTCATCCAACTTAATCTGCCAGAAGCCAGACGAGGCATCTAGCTTACTGAACACTTTTGCTCCTCCGAACTCTGCCATGATCTCTTCTCGTGATGGCAACTTGAAGTGTTCCCGTTTTATCGCTCGATTAAGATCCATTGGATCGAGGCATACCCGTATGTCGCCATTCTTTTTCTGGACAGTTACTAAGCTGCTCACCCAGTCAGTTGGTCCTTCTTGCTTTTGAATAACGTCAAGTTTTTCCATTCGTGCCAACTCCATTTTCACTTTTCTTCTTAATTTGAATGGAATCTTCCTACATGTATGTTGCACTGGTGCTACCGACATGTCGACATGTATCGTATGTGCTGTTGGCAAGCATCCTAGACCTGGGAACACATCTTTGTATTTGTCCACTATCCTGTACGTTTGTAGGCTACCAACAGTTTCAATATTCCATGCTGCTTTAATTAGCTGCAATTCTTGACACGCCTTCAGACCCAAAACAGACTGATACTGCTTAGATGATTGCATATTGGCTTTGGTCACCAGAAATGCTCCGTCCCTTATACTTTACTTCTATTGAGCAACTACCCTCAATTGGTATAACGGTTCCAGAATATCCTCGTATTTTAACTTCTGATCTATGAAGTTGCGGCTTTACTGTCATACTTTTGTAGATGCTTGCTGGAAGGATATTTACTTGTGCTCCTGTATCCAACTTGAATGACACTTCTACACCGCCAACTTTCATGGGGAGAATCATTTCGGACTCCTCATGTTTTGAAGTTAAGGTATCCACAAAGAATTCCTCTTGTTCAAATGTATCAGTCACCTCATGCACATTCTTTGAGCGACAGCATTTTATCCAGTGGTTCCTTCCCTGGCACTTGCTACATATTGTGCCCCACGCCGGACATGACCTGTGTGGATGTTTTGTACCACATCGTTGACAAGTATTAGGTAAGACTTTCTTTTGAAAAGCTTGTTTACGCCCTTTCCGGTTTTTTTTTTTTGGGACACGTCTATGATCACGATGTATAGCATTTATGGCTACATCAGAAATAATTACGCTAATTACGCTGAGACTTTCCTGGGATATCTCACATGTCTGCCCTATTTTTATGGCTGTATCTATTGTGAGATCGTCACCTTCTTCTAAGCACTTCTCTCTTGCACGATCATGTTTTGCTCTTAAGACAATAGCATCTCTTAGCATCCTGTCCTCTTCCGCAAACTCATATGCTTTAACCAAATCCCTCAAGTCTGTAACGAAGTTGTCAAATTTTTCATTGGACTTTTGACTTCTGGTATTAAACTCAACAGTCGCTCCAGGCCCGTAGCCAGGTTCTTTCAAGGGGGGGGGGAGGGGTGGTATCTGGGGGGGGGGGGGGGGGGAGGGGTGGTATCTGGGCGTGAGGTCCACAGTCGAAGCCCCGGTAGGGTAGGCGAAACCCCCAAAGCAAGAGGATGTTTGTGCTTTATTGGTCTAAATAATGCTATAAAAGCAGATATGTTTGAAAATGTCTGTGTCTGGGTGGGTCTGCAGTGTATTAGTTAGGTTTAGAGGACTTATTTGTGAAATTTAAAGAGGGGGTTTCGCCAGAAAAGAGGGGGTTTGCTAGAAAAGGGGGGATCTCCCGAACCATAAAACCCCCCTGAATACGGGCCTGCGCTCTAATTTCGTTACGTTTAGGCTTGGTGTAAGCCTCAAATTTCCCGAATACACCTTCCAGTGTATCATTTTCGGCTGGCTGTGCTGGGTTATTTCATGCAGCTGGCACAGCTGGGTTCCAGCTAAATGTTGAATCATTTTCACGACCTTTGTCGCCAATATAGGTCATCAGATAGTTGAACTTTTGGACCTCTGTTTTTTCGGATAAGGGCCCTTTAAATGTAAATTCACAGTGCTGTTTGAACCTATGAAATTCCTTTGACAGATTTGAACTGTTCCAGTTCATGACAGGTTTATCAAATGACCGTGCACTAGCCATATATTTTTTATTTATTTTTTTTATTTTTAAACACAAATCTAGGTAATAGGCCAATCTACCTGAATAGCTACGAATTGTAAATGTCAGTATTTATTACACAGGTTTCCCAGTGACTAGGAGGTCGCTTTTGAAGCAGTTGTACCAACTACTGTACCACAGTACCAACTACATTGACTGACTGTGATAGGGCTACCATTCATCAGCACTTGCCCACAACAGTAACCTAGGCCTAACACTTTTCTAGCCTGTGAAAAACTTACTTACTTTCTGCCTGCTGTATCGGATGCCTATCGTCTTGTAACACTTCTGAATGGCTTCTTGGGCTTCCTTGTTGACACCATGTGTTGATCCTTATTATACACAAGAAACAAGTGATCGTGACACACAAGTTAACATTCAACAGTTTGTTTTATTCAATACTGTCTGTACGCCATGTTATATGTATGTGTCTCTCGTTACTAAGTTATTGTACTATATGTGGTGCTATGAATGTATAATCAAGTATCACTACAGTTGTACTGTCAGTCAAAAAGACAAGAAAATACCTAAAAAGAATCAAACATCATTTTAAAGTGCTAATTTAAAAGGATCAAATAATTTATTAAATTCTAACGAGAAACAGATAGAAAATGTGGTTTCATCGATTTACAAAACATTTTAATATACGAATTCTTTAGTTGATTTCCAGCCAATTTAATGATCTATTCCAAAGAATTATTATTTAACTGTGCAAAAATTGACGAGGATTTTAATTTTTATTTCCGTTTTAGCTCATGAATGATATTACCAACAGTTCTGTCTGTGTTTTTCTGGCAAGTTGTATAAATACAAAACAAAATTGACGGGGTACACATCTGTATTTCATTAATGATTGCCACTTTCATAGTAATATTTTTATGAGAGTTATCTGCATTTCTTTTATTTCATTTTGCTTTTTTTTATAATATCAAATTCTTCAACTAAATTTCTTTTTACCAAGTGTTCCCCAATAATGAAAAACGGTTTGATTCATTTTGGTATTCTGATCAGAGTTACCAAGTTTAAGTGAGCCACCTAATAACTTTTTCTATTCTTTTAATTTAGTCCAAAAATTCTCAATACATTTTCATAATCTTCTTCCTAATAATTGCTTATCTTTTTCCCGATAGTAATCTATTATTCATCAGCCTATCAATGAAGAGGTTTTACGTGGAGAATACCTCAAAATCCAAAACAAAATTGTGTGAAAATCACTAGGAAAACCGAATTCCTACATTGGTTGTACTCTACAAGATAGGCCAAGGCCCTACTTTCCGTAAAATGTGCTCGAAAATCGGCTCTTATTTTTCCTAATGTTTTGAACATTTCCAAAGGGGAGGGGGAAGTATTTATTTGGGGAAGTGCGTAGGTATGTTAAATCCGTAAAACCAGTTTTAACAATAGATACTTCGTCTCTCAGTCAAGAATGTCCCGATGCAATACGTGATTAAAATCTAGTATTATACGAATTAATAATAGTTTCATTAATAAAATGGGATGCTCTGCTTGCATTTTCTTAAGTTCTCTGTATAAACATTCTAAAATGCTATAAAAATTTACATAGGCAAAAATTATTGTTTTTTTTTCTAAAAAATTGTAACAACAATCAAAAACTTCTAATCTAATTTGTCTTTTTATAATACATTTTAGACATTTTTTTTTCAAAACTAAATAGGCAACTTGTATAGTCAGGGCAATCTACGATTTTGAGTGGACAAAATTGCAACAGAAGGTTTTTTTTTTAGCTGATATGGTAGTTAAATATCTATAAAACAACATAATAAAAATCGGCCAAAATCTGACATCGGGAATTAAGTTTTTTAAGATAGAAAACAGCGAACTATGTCTCTCCTTACACAGTGGGTTAAACGGGTTTGGCTAATTAGCATATGAAATTCATGTCTCTGATTGGTAGTCCGGTCATCCATGATCAAGGTCAAATTACGTCATCTTGTTTACGTTTTTGCGTTGACTTCCTGGCACGTGTATCCGCGGCGAGGTACACTGGCAGTGTGCCTAGGCCTACATTTCTTATACTTTTAGTTTATTGTTATTGTTTATGCATTGGATTTTTTTTCCTGAATGGCCGGATAATCTGAAAGCTTAAAAAATTTTTCTGATGGGGAATAATTCTCTACATTCGTGCAGTGGCGTAGAAAAGTATTTTTCATTGGTATGGGGGGATGATTGGCGTGTTAGCCAGTGTCGTACATGCGCGTGGGGGAGGGGGGAGGGGAACTGCCCCTTCCCTGGCGGTTTTTACCAGGCTGACCAAGCCGTCGTACTGGGCTGGGTAATAAGAGAAAAGAAAGAGGGGAGAGGGAGGGAAAGAGAAAGAAGAGGAAAAGAAAAGGAAAGGAAAAGAAAAAGAGAAGAGAAAAATAAAGACAAGAATAAAAAAGAAGATATCATAATGACCAGACTTACAACACCCTGCAACCCCTTCTCCACTTCAAAAAATGTCATAACTCCTTTGATCTATGCTGCCCGATGGCGTAACCATTGGGGAACAAGGGAAAATATCTATCTTTGGAAAATCTTCCCCACCCCTTTATAAATGCCCTTTTCATCCCCTGAAAGTGCCTAAAAATCTCAAATTTCGCGCGCATTTCTTGTTAACATGGGCCAATTTTCTCTAAAAATTGCACATTTTGGGGAGTTGTGATCAATTCCAACGAAATTAGAATTAAAAACACCGGGGGACAAGGGGAAAATATCCATCTTTGGAAAAAATGTTCCCACCCCTTGACAAATGCATCCTCTAAAAGTGCCTAAAATTCTCAAATTATTTGCGCGCATTTCTTGTTACGGTAGGCCAATTTACTCTATAAATTGCACATTTTAGGGAGTTTTCATCAATTCGAAACGAAATTATAATTAAAAAAAAAATATTTTTTAGGGATTTTTTAGGTTTATCCTTTTAAGTTATTTAAACACATAATAGTCCCAAACTCAAGAAAGACAACTTTAAGATAGATCGTTTTAACCTAAAAGAAGGACCTCAATGTGTATTGATGGTCGAAGAATATGTTTGTAATAAATAAAACCATGATGAAAATGCTTATATTTAGTTTCAAACACACGTGTGTGGCCTATATTATAAATAAGATAAGCCCTATGTCGTATTTTCTATATGGGGAGTGGGGTGGGGTGGGTATGGTAAATTACTAACCGGGAAAATAAATACTCACTCTGACCCAAGACCCCTGTTACGAGCCTGGTGTTAGCGCAAATGTGTGCCATTGTGTGGACAGGGGGTGTGCCCCCCTCTGAAGCTGGAAACCTTGTTTTTGCAAAATAAATTGATGCAATTTGCTATTATAGGCCTAATCAATAAATTCCTCATCAACCGATATAACCTTAAACTTTCTTGGAATACATCCATGTCAAAAAACATCCATGTCAAATATTGGGAGGGGGGATATATCCCCATCCCCCGGGATCTACGCCTATGCATTCGTGACAGGCCTAGAGATGCCTAACAAATAGGCCTAGGGCATAGGATAGCTGCTAGGCCTACTACCTATATGCATATAGCTGACCAAGTAAACCACAACGCAATACATACTGTATTCTAATTCATAAAACACGTAGCTGTTGTTCAAGTTATCATTTTTCTACATTCATTCCTTGGGAAGCAGTGCTATTCACTGAACTCTATCTACCCTGAATAAACAAATCTTAAATAAATAAATGATTACGTACACAAGATAATTTTATTTTCTTTTAATATACAGTTGTCTTGAAAATTGTTACTTGTAAAATCCATCAGCATTATTTATTAGCAATCCATCTCAGAATATGAATCGGATTTCTCTGAAATAAACAATAACTAAGATACCATCATCATACAATAATAACATTTTCAAAATTTTCAATATTATTGAGTAGTCTTGGTTGTCATGTGCAATACAAAATACTGCAGTATCACTAAAATTCACTTTCTGTAAGCTGAATTTTATGGATTCCTATGGTTTATCAATGTCCTGCTTTCTTTTGTTTAAAATAGCAAAGGTCTGTGCAACTAAGTATGCTCTAAGGATTCCCATGATTCACATCTCCAAGATATGTCCTACAAGAAAAAAAGGGAAAATTACCACATTAGTCATAATCCTTTAGAGTAAAAAAAAAAACAAAAAACAATATCTTTACATTTTATACCAGACATTTATAGTATGCCTAATTACAAAAAAAAAAAATGCTAAAAATGCATCCATAAATCACCAATCACCAGGGGATTATTAAAAAAATTTAAGGTATAGTTCAACATTATTAACATCTCCACAAGTTCACAAACAGTACTGTATGCTAGGGGTTGACAAGTTTGTACACTTTTATGTATGCATGAAAATGTTGATTCAAAATAACATGATATAAAATAATAGAATTTTTATGACCATAATGCAACCATGGATAATGTACATTTTTAAGCAGCCAAGTAGTGTTTTAGTTGACTTGGAGAATGGTTTTGCATAATCAACATTTGCTTTGCACACTTTCAGTGGGGAGGAGGGGTATCGAAAAAGATTACAGTTTGTAGCGAAAATGTTTTTTATATTACATTACTATTTACTATTACAAAATAATAAAAAATATTAAATTTTCTATTTCATTATTACATAAATAGAACTACTGTAAATGTAAGTAACACATATAAAATATTTTTTTAAATTTACAATACAGTACCTGATATTATTTGAAATATGGGACATGAAAGTATAATTTTAAATATGTCATATTGAGGAAAAATCAAAAACATTATTGTAAAGTTGACATGAGTACATATTATTATGTCTTGTCAACATATACTATGTATCAATTATCATCTCTAATGATTCATGTGCATGATAAATTTTTATGATCTATTTCTGTCTTGGAGTTAAAAATCAAAAAAGAAAAGTAAAAAATGTATAGTTTGATTGGTTAATGGTTATTTCAATTATTAGATTTACTTACTATTATTTAATTTATAATAGATTTATTACTTTTGGATATTATTCTGTTATTGTTTTTTTATATATAACATACAATAAAATTAATGAGAGATGTATGTTTTATTTTAAAAACAATTATATATAATTACAGTACTGTGCTTTATTTATATAAACTACAAAAATATGAGCAAGGTAAAAATGATGAAATCATAGAATAATGGGAAGTGCTTAGCAAAAAACTAAATACAGTAAAACTTTAAATAAAACTAACAAAACATTAACTATTATATACAAAATACAAATCAATTTATTAATAAATCTTATTTAATATAATAATATACCTTAAGTTGTTCTTGACCATGCAAAAATATCAAAGCATCAAAATCTTCAAGACCATTTCTTCAAAATGCAGTTTATCTGTAAAACATAATTACAATCAAAATATCAAATAGTTGAAAGGCATTTTTTTAAAATTAATAATATTACTATTATACTGTATTGAGTCGAATATACAGTAACATCCGATTAATTGGGACATTAACCACAAAAAATAATGCACTGCCTTATTGAATTAATTTAAAAAAATTAATATTAATAATAAATAAGAAGGCCTAGGCCCCGGTATAGGCCTCCTCCTAGGACTAGCTACTTCTGAAGTTAAATTTGAAGTCATTGATTGAGTAATATGATGAGCATAATTCCTCTTTTAAAGCTATATTTCCACTGTATCAAGAGTTCCACTGTATCAAAGGTTCCACCCGCCCAAGCTAGCCTTGCATTTAATCTAACTAATTACATGGGCTTAGTCACAAAGTCCGATTCGAAATAAAATGGCGTGTATGGTTAGCCATCAGGGCCATAATGAAAGCGCTGTAATGACAATAAAAGCGCCGTTATCTTCATAAAAATCAGGGGCGGATCCATCCTGCCAGAAAAAGGGGGGAGGGGTTCTTTTTTCCATGAATCGATAAATCCCCCCCAAAAAGGGGTGGTCCGGGGATTATCCCCTGGCAAAATTTTGATTCCTAGATTACAGGAAATAAGCTTTCCCGACACTGGAAGTGTGTTTTAATGACGTTCTTCAAAATTCTAATTTTCTTTTTGTAAAATTTAAAAAAAAAAAAAAATCAACTCACGGGTCCTATAAAGTTAGGTCTAGAATTGTTTTTTTTTTTGTTGGCCAAGGGAGGGGTCAGGACGCATTACCCCCTCCCCCAGATCCGCCAATGTGAATCGCGAGAAAATTTAACTCGGTTGAGGACTGGATAACATTCTATTTCCGATCCTTCGCCTCCTTCCCTCTTTCATTTCTTGAATTTCTTTCCAATCATACACTGCATTTCTTTCCAATCTAAACACTGTGGGTGAAAGTATTTTCCAAAAAAAATAGGGGGAGGGGCGTACGCCCCTTACATCTAATCCCCATTCTAATATTTAACAAAGGGCCCAGAAATCAATTAAGCCAATCAGCTGTTTTGAATGTATAGGTCTCAAGTCATTCACCCCAATGGCAATAAATCGTGCTTTATTTAGGCTTAGATGAGGCCCTAGCGCCCCGCCTAGGGCCTAGTCTAGCCTACCTACAGCATTGAAGATCACCAGTGTTTAATTATTGAATATAAAAGTTCTATTGAATTAAAATGTTCTACCAGATTGAACGATCAAACTATCATCTGTTGAGAGAGATAACGTTACATGCCATCCTGTAATGTTGGTGAATGTCTAGGGGATCATCTTAATAATTCAACACTCACTGCATGTGGAGAGCTGAAAACTAGCTACAGTGTACTTATGGGCTGTGATACCTTCTGTGCAGGGATCGTCTCAAAAACTCCGTTTCGTTTTTTTTTTAACTTAAAGAAAATTGTTTTTCTTGCTAATTTTTCACAAGACAACCGGGCAACATGAGTATAAATAGACTAGCACAGAGCGGGTTTTTTTGGGTTTTTTTTGGATATAAGAGGGGAGGGGGCGCGTCGCAGCCCCCCCCCCCTAAATCCGCCCCTGAAAATCGCCGTAATGCCATTCATTTTCAACCAATCACAGGATTAGGATGACGCCAACAGGGTCATAATGAAAGCGCCGTTAACTTGTTACAAAAAAGCGCCGTGATCATAATAAAAGCGCCGTAATCATAACGAAAGCGCCGTAGTCATAGTTAAAGCGCCGTCATGCTATTCTCTTCTTTTAACCAATCACAGGCTTAGAATTACGCCAACAGGGTCATAATGATTACGGCGTTAGCTTGTTCGATAAAATCGCCGCTTTGAGTAGCTGGCGCAAGGGCCACACTATTGGCCAATAACATTCCTTTTTTCATGTTTGCTGAATTGAACGAAAATGTGATAGATGGTTTGACTGGGCGGGCCAGTATCGCTTTTGGAGCCATTCAATACATGAACCGTGAGCAATGGATGTGCAAAATTTAAAATTCCTTCAAGTACGCCTAAATGCATCCATCAATCGTCTTGTCACTGAAGCAGTTATATGAGGATGATGGGGATTTCAGCCTGCGTGATGACTAACTACAGTAAATCCTTAGAATATTCCTCTATCTAGCCTAGACCTAGGGTAGGCCTGCCTAGCCTAGCTAGGCCTAGAGTTACGTCAATCATTAAACATTAACGCATAAAAAAAAACATTAACATAATTAAAACATTATTATTATTACTATTATTATTATATTATTATTATTATATTAATAATAATAATAATAATAATTTTTATTATTATTTAAAAACATTAAAATCATTAATTATTATTATTATTATTATTATTATTTATTGAGAAAACATTAAAATCATAAAAAAACATTATTATTATTATTATTATTATTATTATTATTATTGTTATTATTTAAAAACATTAAAATCATTAAAACATTATTTTCATCACGATTGAGAGAAAAAAAATGTGGGTCTTCGTTTTTCTGATCTTCGGTTTTCGTTTTGTAGACACCCATATAAGGTGTCTATAAAACGAAGACCCTTAAGTTTTGCTTGATATTCCTCATTTTATTCCGATAAAATAATAAAATAGGTATAAATATAAATAATTGGAGGTCTTCGTTTTTCGGATCTTCGGTCTTCGTTTTGTAGACACCCATATAGGGTGTCTATAAAACGAAGACCCTTGAAAATTTCACAGGCAGACGCCCAAAAAAAAAAAATCAAAAATCGTAATTTTGATTTTGTGACAGCTTGGTGTATTATCATCAAAATAAAAGAGAAAAAATAGGGGGGGGGGTCTTCGTTTTTGGGTCTTCGGTCTTCGTTTTATAGACACCCCTTGGCTAGGCCTATACAAAAGATGAATAAAAACCGTTAGAAATTAGACTATTAGACCCCTGCACACTCCGACTCGCACCTTCGGCCGCGCCGCACCTGGATGCTCTCGCTCCTCCGATCCTCCGCCGACTTCATATGAAAGACGGAATGTGATTGGCTAAAAGTGTGACCCTTGCGCCAGGTACTCAGAGCGGCGTTTTTCTAATTTTGATAACGGCGCTTTTATTGAAAAAGTTAACGCCGTAATCAATTATCATTCTAAGCCTGTGATTGGTTGTAAAATGAACAACATGGCGGCGCTTTTTATATGATTACGGCGCTTTAATGTAAACACGTTAACGGCGCTTTCATTATGACCCCCGTTGGCGTCATTCTAAGCCTGTACTTGGTTAAAAATTGAATGGCATGACGGCGCTTTAATTATGATTACGGCGATTTAATTATGATTACGGCATTTTTATTATGATTACGGTGGTTTTATTATGACCCTGTTGGCGTCATCCTAAACCTGTGAATGGTTGAAAATGAATGGCATTACGGCGCTTTTTATGAAGATAACGGTGCTTTCATTATGATTACGGCGCTTTCATTAATGCCCTGATGGCTAACCATAGGCGTAGGACGCATTGCGCATCGATTGTGTGAAATAGTCCTGTAACATTTCGTTAAATTATCCACTTTCTATGTCTCAGATTTTGTCCGATTTTTTGTATGTTTTCCTTCACAAAATAAACTTCAAATACATGTTAAAAAACCTTTTGTTGCAATTTTGTCCACTTTTGGTGGTCTGAAACCGTAGATTGCCTGGACTAGTAAGGTTGCCCCAATGTTTACTTGTATACTTATTTTATGAGGGTATCATTATTTTCAAGATGGCTGCCAAACGACGACATATTGAGTGGTGTATGCATAATAATGCAGGCAGCTTACGGCCATATTCGGACTGTGATTTGGAGGTTTCGGACAAACGCACCATTTATTTACATGTTCCTTATGGTCAAAGTATTCAATTTGTGGTAGGAACCATTTTATCCGAGGTCATTATGGTGGCCATGGTCATCTTATAAAAATGAAGTGATTACCATGTCAACGGTTAAATTAATGTTATTTATTAGATAATATAATATATACCGGTATATATGTATACATATATTATATATAAAAAATATATATATATATTTTATTATTTAACTAAGGAAAACTACGTCTATATTTCAAATAATCTTATCTATTTGTAAATAAATTTAATATAGTGTATAACATAATATGGATTGTTGTGTATTGCAAGCATGTTTAATGTGAACAATAAATATATATTATAGGTCTAGGGCCTAGGCTAGAGGCTAATTATATTAAAATAAATAAATGTTTGTGTTTAAGTTGTTTGTATTATAATAAGATACATGAAGAAGGAAGAAAAGCAAAGCAATCCGGAATGGCTTAGAATTGTATCAAAAATATATAATATTGATAATGAACTCATTGTTATATTTTACATGTTTTTAGCATAACTTTGGCACTCTCATCAAAGTTCGATGTGCAAGCCTATCATAATTTGAAATTGAATCGAGACCTTACGTGATTTTCATAAATCTCTTTATATGAAATACAGAATATTTACCGGTAGTTTATGTTTAGAAAAATGTGTTTATAAAGACCAATTTATTACAATGTCTTACCTGGAAGTACTTATAAATGTACAGTATGATCGTTTGAACATAATCATGTCAGTGTGTTGTCAAGTATATATATATACGCAGAGCTGTGTGTGCACACACCATACACGATGTCCACCGTAGGCGATTTTTTTCCCGTACGAAACATTTGTATGAAACTTCACTCGGGCCATCTCGGATTGACTCGAGTGAGTACGATACGAGGAACAAGAGCAGACACTTCGCAATGTCGTGACGCTCGAGTTTTACTATTATTGCTCTTTCTATGTTTACCTACGGTTGGCCTATGAAATTTCACGGACTTATGTGATGTACGTCACTGTGTAACTAACTGTGACCTTCTTGGATGTTATTAAATGTTAGTATGTTATCTACAACAACAACAGCTAATACCTCCTGTTATAAAGTGTAGATAGGTACAGTTATACCAAAGGCTAAGAGAGAAAGAGGATAAACTATAGGCCTAACTACAG
>NW_022724029.1:42365-42460 GCF_011630105.1 Anneissia japonica
AATAATAATAATAATCATTTCAGCATTAATTACCTTGGCCTACTTGTAATGAAGAACCTATTAGTATTTCAAGGCCTATATAATAAACTAGCCCA
>NW_022724029.1:42502-48280 GCF_011630105.1 Anneissia japonica
AATAATAATAATAATAATTATTATTATTATTATCATTTCGGCATTACATGTAATTAACTTGGTCTAGCCTTGTAATCAAGAACCTGCCGATTACTATGCCTAATATTAATAACTAGCTCATTTTTACACTCATTTGGTGCTCTGCCATTTTGGCAGGTCTTATGGCATCCAGTATTTTAGAGCTGCCTATTCTCAGCTCTTCTCTTAATTTGAAAATAACTGTCATTCTGTTTCATTTGATCAGTGATGAAGAAAAACGTGCTTTTCCTTACACTTTGTGCTTTTCCCAGAAAACGTTTTTAGTAGGCCTAGGTAATTATGCAAAACCCAGGCCTAACTAAAAAATTAAAATTGTCATAATATGTAACTCAAGTTAAAATAACACTTTTCATTACTCGTGCAGCTTAATCAAATAATTATTATATGTCATTTTAAACGACCCATTGGTATTAACATGGTAACATCAATGTATTTTAAAAAATCAGACAGCTACGTTCTCTCAGAAGTTGGTTGTTCTGTAGACGTTTATCTGTTGATGACCTTTTGACCTCCTGAATTCTGCAATGAGATTTTCGGGTCGATTCAGCCGAGACGGCCCGAGTGGAGTTTCATGTAAATGTTTCGTACGGAAAAAAAAATCGCCCACCGTAGATTTAGCCAATCATAATACGCAAAGCATCGTTTCAATGGCGCCCTCAATGTAACAATGTTTTAAATACAGCTATGTTGATCTCGAGCGTTGCGGTGCAGAGTACACGATTTAGATTAAATCAGGTACTACACTAAACCTATTTTGGCTACCATAGTTTATAGTTCATTAATATTATTAAATAATGATTAATGAAATAATAGTTAGTCGGAGGGCTTATTTATGGTTATAACATGTATACGCATATGGTGGCTCTTGGCTCCATGCAAACAGTTCTTGTTCATTTAAGGTCATTTTAAAACTAAGGTATTTCATTAATGATCATTTTGGTGGCAATCCTTAATTTCAAAATGCCTACCACATACAAAAAACTACAATTATTAATATCTCAGCAAGTCATTCAAAATTAACCCCTCACCAAGTGTAAGGGAAATATCAATCAATCAACAAGGATTTGTATAGCGCCAGTATCTCCTAATGACTTCAAATTAAGAATTCTAATGTCTAAAACTATGTTTTTTTTTTATAGTCAAGAAATTATACCATTTGTTACATGGTCAGATTGTCATTAGATTCATAATAGTTCAGTCAAGGTCATTCAAGGCCATTTTATATTAAACACCATACGACATCCTCAGGCCCGTTCCGCAAGCTTTTAGCCCACTATCTAAATTAAATGGTAAACATTCAGACGCGAACCATCAGACCCGTAGGCCAAATATTTCACCTGAATTTCATGGTAAAATGATTGAATATAGTATTATTGTTTGAGTCTGAGTGCTTATATAAGTTAATAAACCACGTTCGTAGTTTTATACATGCAATGGATAGAAGACGAGATCAGAAGAATCATGTCAGCTTAATTCTTTTTAAATCAATTAAAAGATACCAATAATCATTAAAAAAAAAAAACAACAACAACAACAAACAAACTTCATATCATCTTTTTCTTCTTTTTTTTTACATTTGTAGTAGGAAATTAACCTTAAATCAAATCTTTGTTGATTAATTGATTGATTGGTATTTCTCTTCCTCTAGGCTGGGGATAATTTTGAATTAATTGAATTGAATTGAATTGAATACACATACATATTTACAACCATGTATGCTCAAATGACAGCAGTGCAAATATAGTATAAACATATAAATGTAAAAAAAAAATCATAAAAATACTGTACCGGTATGATGTACAGTAGATAATGAAGGGCTATACTATTTACATACGATATTTGATTACATGTTGGGTTACTATTTCAATTAACTGTCAGTGAATGATAATCTTAATATGATTTTGCAGTATATTGAGTTATAAAATAATTTTGATTTTGTGTATTATAGAGTGGGGTTACCGGCTTCAGCTGTCTTTACAATCTTTATATAACAGTCGAGTGTTTATATCCTGAACAATCCGTCAGCCAGCTACATAAATGAATAATATCAGCAGTTAATGTAGATTGGTATGTAACACTAGAGTGAGTATAATCATAATTAATTATACTTAATTATTTTTTTAAAACCAAAGTAGCAGTACAATGTTTACAATGTTTTCAGTGGCCTTTATGCGTTTAATCATGTTGCACGACTTGGTACTAGTACGTAACTCTTACGTTATTTTCTACTGTAATACTTACTGTTGCTGTTTACATTCATAATACCTTGTGTTATTAAAAATGCTGAAAATTTACATATATAATAATTATTTAACAAAAGCTGGAGTGCATATATGCATGATGATATTTTCATGTTAGTAGGCCTACTGCAGGCTTGCATTAAATATCATCAGCTAATGTAGAAAGCGTATGTACCACCAGAGTGAGTACGATGAATAATTATTTATATTTATTTTTATTTCTTATTTATCTGAAAGCCAAACACATTAAAATAAACAAAACTAAGACTTCCAAGTTGTCATACCCGAAGTACAGATGTTTTGACAGTAGTCTTTATATAGCATGATTTTGAGTAAAATTTGAAGGCATTTGTTTTTCTAAGGGTCTTCGTTTGTAACGCGATTTGGCTGAAATTGCAGTAGATAGAAGAGAATTCTTGGGAATTTAAATTATGAATAGCTCTTACAAAAAATATGATCGAAAAATACGTTTGTATTTTTGTTTAAATATCTTACCATTGGAATGGGTTTCTTATGAAAGCGTGCCCATCATTGGTCTGAGTGCAAATCACCTCTATATTCCACATATGTATTACAAACAATCACAGACTGGAATGGTAAGCCTTATGAATACCAAATCCTATGGTAAAACGAAAACATTTATGGAAAATTGATATATTTTGGTATCAGTCACAGACTCCACCTGCCTAAAATGTAATGGATGGGACTCTAGGGTTTTCTACTATGGACATATCTTATCTGGGAGGCTAACCAAAATGGTACGACAGAAAACTTTATCATTGAAAGTTCAGTTAGATACTGTATTCATCACAAAAACTATGAAAAGTCCTTATGCATGCCTTTGAAGTCTCATTTTATTGTCCAATGTCTGTTTCAGTAGAAAATAAGTTTACAAAAAAACTGGGTTCTACTGACCGGCTAGTTGGGCCTTCTACGATTTATAATCAAATGTGTTTAACCAAGAAGTGGTTTGTGTCGTAATAGGCCAAACCAATATCATGAACGTATTCTTGTACAATTTAACAACTTGTATTGTGATTTTTTAATTAACCAATTAATATATTTAACTTGCCCTATTTGTTAATTTTCCGTATCTAACATTTTTTTAAATCAAAATGTTTAACGATTACCGTATATTCTAATGTATGAGGAGTATCACCACCTGTCTTTAAGCCGCACCCTTATTTTGAACGCAGAATATCGTGTTTTTGTGTCACTTGTGACTAGCCTCTCCTATTTTTAACTGTTTTCAAAATGTTAGGTTTTTAAATAGAAACATTGACAATTATTTCAAATATTATAATAAAGAAATTCGAACTTTATCGACCGATTATTAAACAACAAACAACTGGAAATGCTTTATCCTAATCGGGCTAACGGAGCAACATATTAACTAGGAAAATCCCCATTTCTAGCATAACACGGCAGTATATTTAAATTATTATTTAAACCAAAAAATGAAAAATTTGAATGAAAAATTTGAACATTGACAATAATTTCAAATATTATAATAAAAAATTCGAACTGTATCGACCGATTATTAAACAACAAACAACTGGAAATGCTTTATCCTAATCGGGCTAACTCACAACGGAGCAACATATTAACTAGGAAAATCCCAATTTCTAGCATAACACGGCAGTATATTTAAATTATTATTTAAACCAAAAAATGAAAAATTTGAATGGTAAAAATGACATTGGCAGTTTCGCTGTTTTTATTTTTACACGAACAGCTTCTTCATGAGAATAAGTAAATACTCTATCTCATCATTACTACAAACCAGATGAACGTCTAAAATCAACTTCAAGAAAACTCTTTTTATTGTAGTACACTTTAATCTCATGTTTATTTTGAAATTACTACACTGCATAGCGGTGTCATTCTTTCTATAAAGGTACTAGCCTCTCGGCAACCAGACGCTGTACAGTGAGTTTCAACTACGTGGATTTCGACGATGTTGGTAACACAACATCACCAACAATGAATAAATGAATGATGTTGGTGTTGTGTCACGCGACTTCGAGGACCGAAAAAAAAATGTTTGCTTTTTTTTTAGCAAGCGGGTTCAAACAGCAACAAGGTGTTTCAGACATTGTTTATGAATGAACGCAATATGAAAATAATTATTTAAAGAACACAATCCATTCCTTGAATATTGGGAATAGTAGGAATCCCAGTACAGCACTATAGTGATTATAATTACAAATACTAGGCCAGCAAACCTAGGCTAATTAATTAGGCTAGCCTTTGCAATAAAAATAATTTGGATTGGATTGGATTTATTCGGTGTAAACACCAAGGACAGCCCACGAAAGTCTAGAAGAAGACTTATTTCCAGTGGGGTCCTTCTGGTGGTGATTGGACAGTACACCGGGAGACAATCCCCTACTCTTTTCCGAAGAGTGTACTGAGTTCTTTAACGTGCACATGGGCCATAAATGCACACGGGACCATCCGAAAGACGGTGCGCTATTGTAACTTGTAGCTGAAACACAAGGAGAGGCAGCGATGGGAATTGAACCTGGGACGCAGATCTCCACGGTTCAGCGCACACACATTGGCTACCACCAGATTAGTCGACTGAGCTAAGCTACTCTCCCAATTCACTCAGCTTTGCTTTGTACCAATGCTTTTATTTTGTCATGAATGGAAATAAACTGCTTGATATATGCATAATTATTAGGCCTACTGTACGGTACCAAGCTGCCAGTACTGCAACTTCTAGTAATAGTGAAATCAGTGAGAAAAGTAGATTTCAAATACATTGGAAGAAGTATGATTCTTTGTACGCCGCCAATTTAGGAACAGGGACGTAGCCAGGATTTGAACGGGGGTGGGAGCCGTTATGAGATGTACGCAGGACCAGGTACGGGGGTGGGGAAATGTCCAGGGGCGAAGCCCTCTGGAAAGTAGCGCGCTCTGAAAGTTGTAATGGATGCTCTGAGATGATAAAGTGAAAATTGCAATAAACGCATACCAACGTCAGTCCCGCCATCGTTGGGGCTGAGGTGCGAAAATTTTAGGAAATAGTACCTCTAGATGACCAGAAAATGACATTTTTAGTAAAATTCATCATCATCATCATCATCATCATTACATCACCATTATTATATATACTCAAAATGAAGCGGGGGGGGGGGGGGGGGAATTTTCCTGCTCCTGTTTGTACCACCACTGTATTCGGTGTAGTCACTGCATCATCTAAATCTTTTATTAAATATTAAACTAACATTTATTTTGTTGCAGCCTAATACTAAACACTGCTCATATTTTAGTTACAGAATATTGCAACTAACGTCAGTTACATACCCACCACACTATCGGAGGATGTGTAAGCAAAAGTCTAATATTCTTTCCGGTGGTGGAATAGCATCATGGAAACAGAATTTGTCGTTATTGATATTTTTACTATTGTCATTTTATTCACCAGTCACAAGTCAAACTAAAGGTACTTGTAATATATAAATAATTTATAATACACACAAACACACACAAG
>NW_022724029.1:49247-51129 GCF_011630105.1 Anneissia japonica
CACCATAATGGGACTATCAACGGTATTAATGCTTATTTTGTTTTTCATGAAATACTTTAGTGCTACATATTTACCCTAAAGACCCGACGTTCTATGTTGGAAGTGATGTCACAGTGAAATGTAAATTGACGAATGCAACCCATGATCAACTCGTTGCAACTAATTGGACTGACTGGACTGTTAGTAACGAACCACAACCTGGAGCTCGAGAGGGATACATTATAACATACGTCAAAAAAGGTTATCATCTCATTGAATGCCAGTATAACAATCTAAAGAGTAGGACAACACTTCGAGTTGTACCTCCAGGTAATAAGTCAAATTGATATCTTTCAGTTACCGTTGGCACCCAATACGATATTGAAGGGCGCATTGTCATCATGGCCCGGCAGTTGTCACACTCATTAAAGGATATTTAAGTTTATGTTTTCTATGCATATAATATAGGCAAGACTGTGAAGAATTATATGCTTTAATCGGATTTAAATTTCAAACAAAGACACAATAGAAATACAGCAGAAGGTCCTTTTTCGAATTTCGATTAGGGAACATATTTGTTCACATTCGCAGATTCCTCTTCTTTAACGTTTATAATCTATTTACAGATATTTATAGCATCGCAAGACGGTTTAGAGTTTATTTCTATTTTATCATGATTTATATATCTGGTTTTGGTGGGTAAAGCCGACCAGAGCTGCCAAATATTTCAAAAGTGTAGGAGTAAAACAGGATGGGTAGAAATAGAGTCGATTGAGAGGTAAGGTCTAAAAACCACAGTTTAGAAAGCGCAGCGTCAGTCATAAGTAGGCTTGCCTTACCGCTTCAGGACGCATTGGACCCGATTTTAGGACTTCTCACTTCGATTCAGACTATGGGCTGTCACCATCCCCCCTCCCCCTTCGGGGGATTTTGTGAGACAACTATTTTTGGAAACCTTACCCATAGAGGGTTCGGAATCAGGTTGTCTGCACATTGCGTTGTGGTGGGTGAACCTGTGAAGGCGCTTTTCAAAATGGCCGCTAAATTCCATAAGAAGACATAAAATAGTCACTTTAAGAGGTAAAAAGAATTGTTTTTAGAACTGATGGCACCTAATAATAAGCAAAACTATGTCAAGTTATCATTAAGGAGGAAACACCAACAGCAGAATGTCAGCGTTGAAGGTGTTTTCAAAATGGCTACTGGGTTTATTTTTTGTCGCTTTTAAAGTTTATTCATATAAATATTAAAATTTGTTACCGGAATTAAGTATTTTTTTTTGGGATATGCTAATTTTAAAAAGGGAATGAAAAAATCATCACTCCGTGTATTTATAACCACAGATGGGTAGCAAGGATGTGTACAGTTAGACAGCTTTAGACAACAACAATCAGGGGCTTAGAATGCCATAGACCTACATAGAAACATAGCTGAATCACTGAGTTGCAATCTGAAACCTATGGCAGTTTTCAAAATGTGTAACTTGTTCTTCAGCTATGGTCACCAGAACTATACCAGATATGCCACCGTATACTTGCTATCCATTAACCTATCTTAGACACATCCACGAGCAGACGACCTCTTATGAAAAAATGGCTTCAGCGTGAAGAGGTCAGACATCCCCATGTCCAGAAATGCCGTCGACACCACAATTGATCAATCAATCGTCATGCAAAGTCCTATGGTGGATTTATAGGTTTCAGCAGGAAATTAGAGGTGGTACAAAACAGGGCAAGCCAGAGCTGGAACTACTCGGTGTATTACAGGGGTGTCCGATTAGTTTGTCAAAAATCACTATATAGATTGCCGAAACCAGGTTTTCCGTGTTTGTGGCCACTTTGTCACTTTTACAGGACTACATTCGTTGAGAGCTATGCTACGCGATGTATTATTGTCCATATAT
>NW_022724029.1:51488-61152 GCF_011630105.1 Anneissia japonica
TGCTGCTACAGCTTCATCTAGTGTCTTGGGCTTAGCCTTGAAAATTCCCTCTCTTACTTCTGGGTCTTCCACAGCCTCCATAAAGTAGCCTTTAGCCAACCGCTCTCGTTGGTCCCTGTCTCTTATACACATCTAGATGTGTATAAGAGACAGATATAATATTATATACATATATAGAAAAAATAAATAAATAATAGTAAACTACCACTGCAAGCAACTCCCGACGGGTTACAAAATAATTCCTTTCAGCCCGAGCCAGTGTACGACTGGCGTTGCCAATTACCCTTTCCTGTCCATCTTGAATCTGAGCCAAAACTCCCCCGATCCCTATATTTGCTGCATCGGTGTCAAGGATAAACTCTCCTTCTACCTCTGGATATGCAAGTATTGGGGAGGATTGCAACCTGTCCTTCGGGGTTTGGAATGCTTGCTCCTGTTCCAGACCCAATTCGAACTGTCTGGCTTTTTCCGTGAGCTTGTACATCGGACGGGCAATGCTTAAAAAATCCTTAATGAATCGCCTATAGTACGATGCACAGCCAAGAAAGCTCCGCACCTCCCGTAAATTCTGTGGTTGCGGCCAATCCCATATGGCTTCAATCTGTCCGAATCCCTTCCTTTGACACTAGGTGTCCCAAATACAGAACTTCAGTCTGAAACAATTGACACTTGCTAGGTTTTAGTTTGAGCCCGGCTTCCCTAAGTCGTTCAAAAACTGTCGCCAGACGTGTAATAGCCTCAGGAACATCCTTTCCATAAACGATGATGTCATCTAAGTATATTAGCAATGTGTCCCATTGTAGGCCCCGCAACACTCTTTCCATCAGGCGTTCAAAGGTAGAGGGGGCATTGCAAAGCCCAAAGGGCATCACACGCCAACTATAGTGCCCCCCTCTTACAACGAATGCTGACTTTTTCTTTGCCTCTTCATCTAGCTCCACCTGCCAATATCCTGACGCCAAGTCCAAGGTGGAAAACCAACCAGCACCAGCAAGCGCATCCAGAGAGTCGTCTATCCTTGGGATAGGGTATGCGTCCTTAATGGTCACTCCATTGAGCCGCCGATAATCCACACAAAACCTTTTTGACCCGTCTTTCTTGGTGACTAAGACAACATTCGGAGCCCAAGGGCTTTCAGTATGCTCTATAATTCCTCTGCCCAGCAGGTCCTTCACTTGATTCTTGATCTCTTCCTGAAATCACACTGGGTGTCGTCTCGGCGCTTCCTTTATGGGTTCTGCTGTTCCTGTGTCTATACTGTGTTTCACTTGGTGCGTCCTAAATCGTGGTCTCTTTTGGAGAACACATCCTGGTACTTGCATAGGAGCTTTGCTATATCGTGTGTATGTCCTGCGTCCCCCTTTGTGCAACTTGCAGCATATAGTTCAAACAGGTGAGTAGGAATTCTTTCTTGATCGGAAGAGTCATGGCCCTTCTGTGGCAACTGCCCCTGAACTTCCACCACCGGCGTAAGGGTTCCAATTTTTGTACCTGCCTGCAATACTCGCACAGCATTGCCTGGGTTGTACAGCCTTAGCGGTATTTCTCTGGCCCCAGGCGTCACTAGCGCTCGGGCCAAGATCAATCCGTTGTCTGCCAATTCGTTCACGTCGAGCGGTTCTACCATACACAGACCACTTGGCCAGTTACCTGGTTAACATATCCGCTTACAACAGGTTGTAAGCGTATTAGAGCTTTATGGACCTGGTGACTAACACTTTAGGCACAAACGGGTCACCTATCTGGTTGGAACACCTTATTACCTCTTCACCGATCCGAATATCCAGGGTGTCGATCCTTGCTCCTACTCCAAGAAGAAAATCCATTCCGATAATTCCTGCTGGACGAATATCCGCTACCAACACTCACTTGACGAGTCCTTCGGCCAATTCGTAATTGTACTCTGGTCCGTCCTAGAGTGTTGAGGATACCACCGTCTGCCTGTTGTACGCCCATCTCGTGGGCCTGGACTTCGGGTCTGTGTTCCGTAGGTATCTGATTAAATAGAGAAGTGGAGAGAAATGTATCTGTTGCCCCGGTATCCAGCAAGAGGTGTGACTCTATACTGTTAATTTCTGCTTTTATATATAGCCCCTCCTTTGGGCTCAATGCTGGTAAATATGACAGTGCAGTTAGTTTCTTTTTTATCTGTCCTCTTACTCGTTTCCGTTTTCTACGCCCTCTCCCCTTTACAACCTTCCCCCGGGCCCTTGGTTGGGTTGTGTTTCGTTTCCCGAGTGAGTCCAGTTGTACCTGCATTCTCGTACAATATGTCCATGCATACCACAACGGAAACAGCCTTCTCTCCTCCTGGTGGCCTGTCGTCTATCGATGCTTATTTCAGCCCTATATTCTAGTCTTTCTCGTGGCTCTGGAATTGGCGGTGGCTGTCTAGCCATTGTTTCGCTTTCATCAACTAATGTCCGCTCCATTTTCATAGGTCGTTTTTTCCCTTCTGATCGTGTGTCATACGCACATGTTTATTCCATCTGGCTGGTGTCCTTTGCCACTCGAGTTTTTTAAAGCCCTAAATATTTAATGATGCTGCTACAGTGTCATCTAGTGTCTTGGGCTTAGCCTTGAAAATTCCCTCTCTTACTTCTGGGTCTTCCACAGCCTCCATAAAGTAGCCTTTAGCCAACCGCTCTCGTTGGTCCTCTGAAAGATCCGGATAAGCTCGCATGGCCAGTGTTCGTACTGCTTGGCCTAACTGTTGAATACTCTCTCCTGCGTTCTGCCTACGTATCCGCAATTCCATCAGGGAAATTTCAGCTTGTTGCGCAGTACCTAACCGCAATTCCAACGCCTCCGTTAATTCTTGTAGCTTATATTTTCCATCTGGAAAATTACCAAGTACAGCCAATGCCTGTCCCTTTAAACTAGCAGCGAGAAAGGTTGCAGCTTTCTCATCCGACCATCCGTTAGCTCTCCGACAGGATTCAAAATGTGTGAGATACACCCTCAATGGAATTTTCCCCTCATACCGATCAGGATTAATAACTGGCCGTTTCATGGCTTCTCCAAACAGCTTCTCAAATGCATCCCTTCCTTATATGGCATCCTGTCGTTTCAACGGCCATGGAGGCCGTGTTTTATCCTCTAAATCTGCATGTTTTACATCCCGGGTATCCAGATACCTATGTGTTGCATCATTATGTCCGCATGTTTTCTTTGTGGGAATCTCGTATTCACGAACCAGGTTATGAGCCCTGTTGATGCTAGGAAGTAGAAATGAACTGGAAGCTTCACCTCCCATCCCTGTTGCAAAACTGCGGCCTAATGTAGGCTCGGCTGAATCGCCCATCAGCCCATGTAATCTATCTGCTTTCTGGCCAGTACTCTGGTACTCTCCAAACAACTTGTAAGGCCTATCACAACTTGGTAGCACAACTGAATTATCAGCGTCAACTCTTGATTCCCGCGGTGAATGGTGGTCGAAGCTAGACTCAGCCGCCTCAGTTAGTTCCTTCCTTAATCTTAGGCCGTGGCCTAGGGTGGTGTGTCCTCCCCTGGCAGTTTCTCTCCTAATGCCCAGGAACTACTGGTACATAGGAGCTAGGCCTGTATGACGTACTGGGCTTGTCTATTTCACGTACAGACCTTAGGGCTCCCTCAGCATTCACTGAGATTTCAAGGCCTAGGCTTTTAGCTGGCAGCTGTAGGCTATTTCTGCTATCCTCGGTAAAGGGGTAGTGTGCTCTACTAATGTATTGTACCCTTAATGACCAGGTCAGTGATGTGGTCGATTCTATGAAGTTATTAGGTGTAATTATTTAGAATGATTTAAAATGGGGCAAACATGTGAATGAATGTATCTCTAAAGCTTCTAAACGCCTTTATGTCAGCGATAACAATTTTTGTGAAAATTGGTGAAAAGTTTGTTGTGATATAACGTTTATAGAACGTTGTGATTTCGTTCTATTTTACACACTTGTTTGTAAGTTTTTTGCGTACGTTTTTCTAACCTTTTTTAACGTTTTGGTGCAAAAGTCTCTTATCAGAAAGCATTATTTTTTAACTTGCACGTTTTAAAAGATCATTTACTGGGGCTTTGGCTTTCCTTAGAATTGAAAGGGTAAAAACGTTTTGAAAACGTTTCACAAAAACGAAACCCAAACTAAAACCAATTCAAAACGTTTTTTTTAACGTTTTGTGTTAGATGGGAAGGTTATCAACATAATTTCATTATGTGTTGTTATCCATTGACCAAATTGTCTAACAGCTGAATCAGTATACGGCCTGATAGACATCTTACTTGATATCGAACACTTGTAAATTATTTTTGGTTCAATGAGAACACAGAAATGGTCACTGCTACCTATGGGGGCCAGGCGACGTGTCTGCTTCAGGATTAGTCACAAAAACTTTATCAAGGATTGCATCTTGTCTAGTGTTAAAATGTATAAGTTGCGTCATTAACAAGCCATTGCAAATAGGGTTCGTATCTAGGTGGTTAAAATCGCCAAAAATTAAAATGCTAAGCGTAAAGATCATTTTCACGGATCCAATCAGCAGTGCCAGAATGATCAATGAGTTCATCACCATAATTGGCTGAAGGTGGATAGTAAATATCACCAATGTAGACAGATTCTAACCTTTTGCCTTGTATCCTTTGGCAAAAGGCGCTATATAAATTTCTATATTATTATTATTATTATTATTATTATTTTATTCCAGATGCATTGAAACTGGCATGCGGAATGCGCATCGATTCTATTCCTATGTAAATTCTCGTCCACCAAAATGACCACTCCACCACCCCCACGAAATCTACGATTCTTACAAATAATTTGGTAACCAGGAACATTAATAAATTCTCCATTAACATCATTCAGCCAAGACTCTGTTATCACTGCAATCTTAGCATCATATGATTTCAAGTACAATAAAACTCATCGATTTTGTTTTTGATTGACCTGGGGTTGGTGTATAAGATTTTTGGGCAGCAAACTTTCTCCTTTTGTACTATATTCAAACGCTTAATGCTTATTATATTCATATGATTTCGCCCAAAATAAGTCATTTGTTGATTATGACGAACAGAAACTAAAACTTTAATTTTCCTGCGTAATTTTGTCCGCCGCGTTTTCCCCGAGGCCTACGCCTACGTCTAAAATTGTACTCACGGACCTTGTCCTTATGTATGTGGAGGCCGATGTCCATTGTTCACTACACCAAAAAGTTGTTAGGCCTAGTATATAGCTCTAATAAACAGCAAAATACGACACAAAATCCACGTTACAATCATCAAGATTAAGTAGTACAGACATTCAAAATACTGTACAAATAATAGGACTAAAATTACAGAATATGCGAAGAGAACACTGTTTTAGTAAGAAAATTCACTTAAAAAGTACACAATCATAAAATATAAGTATTTAAAAACAATAAAATCAAAATTTTGTAAAAATGTTGCCTTTGACCTATTTTGGTGAATATCTCAATATGATTTCACCAACGATGCGTCTCATTTCCTGGTGAAACCTTACATATGAGTTATACAAGTGCACAACAATCTGACCATTTGCCATACATTAGCGTAGAACGAGTGCAGGATGTGTGACTACCGGGAAATAGTCGCCTCCACCAAATTAAAAATGGTCGAAGCAAAAAAAATCACGCTCAAGTACATAAAAATCACCTAATACCACCTACAACTGACTGCAACGATGATGAAATAAATAAATTCTATGATCAATTAGAGGAGGAAATGAAACAATGCAAATCTCATGACATAAAAATAGTCATGGGAGATTTCAATGCGAAAATTGGACAAAATGAAGAAGGCAAAATTGTTGGAAAGTATGGACTAGGTCAGAGAAACGCACGAGGCGAGAGGTTAGTGGAGTGGTGCAGAGAAAACCGAATGATTGTAACAAAAGATGTGTATAAGAGACAGCTCGTACAATATGTCCATGCATACCACAACGGAAACAGCCTTCTCTCCTCCTGGTGGCCTGTCGTCTATCGATGCTTATTTCAGCCCTATATTCTAGTCTTTCTCGTGGCTCTGGAATTGGCGGTGGCTGTCTAGCCATTGTTTCGCTTTCATCAACTAATGTCCGCTCCATTTTCATAGGTCGTTTTTTCCCTTCTGATCAGGGAGGTCCTTAACAAAATTGGCTGCTAGTGGAATTTGAGTGAACAACTAATTGTGTTAGCTCTGGATGCCCCGGAAAAAGCAGCTAGCGGCCTGAATTCATACCCACTCAGCCCCCAACATGGTTAGTGAGCAAATTTTGACACCTCTGGATGCTCGGTAACAGCATCTGAAATGCTGAGAGTCGACCCATTTATGAATTTTCCTCACCCACATCAGCCCATTGGTTGGGAGTGAGATGCGCAAATTTTGGAAAATGGCACCTTTAGATGGTGATGACAGTTTGGCCGACTCCAACTACTAATTCAAAAGTAATAAACGTAAGTGTTCGGCCACGGTAGCCAGTGTGGTTCCGACGCTCCTGATGTCAAGCATATAGGATGAATAGGTTTTACTGAACGTATGAGTAAACACCATGTTAACCCTTTAAATATTTACATAAATAAACATAAACATGACTACTCTCTAAATAAATGCAAAATATTGCCTTAAGATATTCTTAATAGTGGAAACTTATAAGGTATTTCGCTTCTTCTCCGCTGTATAGTATTCACTGTATTGGATAGAGCAAATAAATCCACTGATGGAGTGATGACTCGGGCGCTCTCTCACTCTTGCTTAAACTGTTTTTTAAATATTTTTTTTAAAGTCAAATCTGTTAGTCCTCGTAGCTAGGTAGACATTCCCAACTGTAATCTAAAGGGCTTTGTTTACAATCTGTTACATTTTTCCTACAGTTACCAGATCGATATCACGAAAAAAGTTCTATTAGAATTATGATAAACGACCTTAAGCCAAACAGATTCTACAAGTTCTACATTCGAAGTCGGTATGTACGTCCAGGTAACAGCTTCACTAGTTGGACGTCTGTAAGAAACAAAACACATGAAAGTAGTAAGTACAGTATTTTACCTCCGCCAAGGAGGTTATGCATTCACCGCTATTAGCCTGTTTGTCTATATCGGGCTGTCTTCCTGTGCAAAAACTGTAGCGTGTCTACTAGGAGTCTTGGAGAGTGGGGGGGGGGCTGATGGGCGTGCGAAGGTGTAATGGGGCGGGGGCACAAAATAATTATTTGAGCTGATTTTTAGCTACTTGAGCTTGATTTTTTGCATGCCTACCTTGGAGGAGGTCTCGAGTATTTTTGGGGACGTACGCCTCCACCCCCATGCACCCCTACGCCACTGTGCAAAAGCTAAGGAATGGATCATAATAAAAGTTACCGGTATTGTAATGGTACATAATAATCTAAGTAAGGGGGGGGGGGATTAACTTCAGGGAGAAAACGTCAAAGGACAAGGTCAATGTCGTGGAAAAATTGATTTCCCCTAAACTCACCCTCGAGCATAAAAAGAAACAATGGGATCTCCCACACACGACCTCCGTATTGTTCGATATCCACACAAAGGGCGGAGGTATGTATTTTATTGTGTGACTGCTCTAGTTTTTAAAATAGTTTTTAGGCCAAAAGCCCAGGACAGGCCAAGCAGTGAATTTAATCACCTTCCAAAGTGGCATATCCCTTTACAAAGCAACATACACCGAAGATGCTCTACAGTTTTCATAAATGAAGCAACATTATCAAGCTCAAGGAGTAGGTGAGCTGTTTTTGGTGGTGAGAAGTCGTCAAACCAAGGATCGACCCCGGCATCTGAGGGAAAGCTGCTTAATGTACTTTCGTGCATTATGAGACGTCTATGAATACACTCTGAATTCATTGTATTTCCCTACTATACTATTAATACTACAATTAATATTTATAATAATGATGATGATGATGAGGAGGAGGAGGAGGCACCGTAAGCTGGGTGATGACTGGCTCCTGTGCAAGATTATTTAACAGGATGTGAAGTGAAAATAATGTCAACTGAGGCCCGTATAGTCTGAGTTACGGTTTGGATACGGTTTAAATTGTCAATGCACACATTCGGACAACAGTAATTGAATCAAAATGACTAGTCTCACTTTATTTGGAGTATGTTTTATATTAAGTTATCTTAAACTTATCAGTGGACCTACTGGTAATTGTCTATAATTTATATGATTTATGGTATCTCTTTAGTATAGAATGTAATATGAAACCCCTAAAATAACAGTTCAGGCATTCAGTGTTATATTCTGTTAGTTAATTAAAAAAATAAAAATATAATAAATGAATAATACAAAATAAAATGAATACAAATAAAATAAAAATAAGTAAACAGACCAAGACTAATGCACATGTTAACCTTCAATCTTCTACCAATACACCCTAGTTCAAGTGTAAACAGCCTCTTGTCAATTATTAATAATCGCATTCTCTGGAAGTTCTGAAGTTTGAGCTTTATACGAGCCGCATTCGAATGAATTTTTAAATAATGTTAGGTACTGATTTAAGTCAGATTTTCTGACGTTTTCAGTTTTCTTTTTTAAATAAATCAAAGAATACAAAATTAATATGAACACATAATAAATAATCATCGCCTCCAATACATTTAATGAAGAGGTCGCTGGCTGTTGAATGTTTTATTAGGAACTGAATAGGAAACTCCTTTTTAAATTTTAATTAGTAGACCATTATTGAGGACCCCAATATATGCTTTGCACTTGCTTTACTGGGAGAAGAAAAATAATAGTGACGGACGGTGGCAAAGTCTGTATCGTTGGATTAATGGGATCATTATGGATGAATAATGTTTTACTGTGTACCTTGTACGTACGAGCTCAGGGAGACGTACGAGCTGAGGGAGCAGATGAATCTGTCCTTCTTACTGTGGAACGCTTACTTGGGTAAAACACTTTATACGTTTGCCTTTTCATTTTTTTATTTAAATTTGAACCCATTCATATTCCCATTCATCTTACTAGTGCCCCCCCCCCTTCTAAAAAAGTTTCGCCGGCCCTGGCACCATAAGCACATAGCAGTGATTTAAACAAGAGATCAAAGCATTATTACTCTAATGATCAAAGATACCTACAAAAACAAAGAAAGCTCTTTTGAAGCTCTGAGCCCATTGTTAAGCAAAAGGTGTAGTCTACGTATAGCGAACGCTTCTTTAAACAATAGGATAGACCAGTTTCGGGAGCTGTCAAGAATGTTAGTACTATATAATATTAAACCTAATTTATTACTTACATTACAGACGACATTATCATTTTCAAGTATACCCTTTAATCCTAAAACAAATTGGAATGCCTCACAGTTTTTAACATGATCAAATATAACACTATCAGATCGTGAAGAATGTTCTTTAAGTCTAGTTATTAAGCACCTATCTGTCTTACCAATATAATCACTTTTGCAGCCTGGACATTTAAAATAATAGACAACATAACTTCTGTACTCCTTAGGGGTTTGATCCTTAGTAGATATAAAATGAGAAACATTTTTATACTGCCATAAAGTTATGAATTTTTTCCTCTTTAATTAAGTGTTTCTTTACCTTATTTAAACATCTACGTAAAATGAACTCACCTGGTTTTCCTAGATAAGGCAATCTAACCCAAATCTTAATCAAGCTATCATCAGTAGGCCTATGTATACATTTAGGTTCATTTAATTTCTTAAGTACATTATTAACAACT
>NW_022724029.1:61202-73196 GCF_011630105.1 Anneissia japonica
GTTTATCAGGAGTACACAATCTGTGGGCTCTAGAAACTAAACTACGAATCCAGGAGATCTTATGGTTCCATGGAGCAAAGCTATTATAATGGACATATTGACCTGTATGTGGAAGGCATTTTAACACCAACGTACATTTCAAATCTTTTTACCCCATAGGCCCTACGCTACTACCCGTAGTTTCCGGTCATATAACAAAATCCTACTCACCACTCCAAGAACACGGTCATTAAATGGTGACAGAGCTTTTGCGTCAATCGCGTAAAAACCTTAGAAATAATATAAAATTTTGCAGCTCTCTTTTAACATACAAAACACTCCTCAAAATTCTTATCTTTGAATTAGCATTTAATTAGTGTAAAACGATTTGCTCTGGTATAATTAAGTAGCCATTATTAGGTATTGAAAAATAATTTTTAAAATGATAAATGTAAAAAAAAAATGATTTGGAATAAAAAGAAAAATAACAGTAAGTAGTTTGTAAGCAACGAAAAGGAAAAGAAAGGTATCGTAAGGAAGTATAAGAAAGGAAAGGAAATAAAGTAAGACAAAGCATGCAAAGGAAATGCAAAGGAAAAGAGAAAGATACATGAAGGGGATGAAGAAGGACAAATAATAGAAAGGAAAGGGGGAAAATTGTTAAAATTGAAAAGGAAAAAGAGACGAAAAGAAATATATAGAATATCTCTCTTGAAGAAAAAAGAGAAAAAAGAAGAGAAAGGTAACTAAAACAAAGAAAATGTAAAAGAACGTAAAGAAAGCAACAAAAAAAAACGGCACTGTAATGAAAGTATTAGAATGAGAATGAAAATGTCAGAAAGAAAAAACAAGAAGGGAGAAAAATATTGAAATGAAATTATAAAACAAATGAAAGTTTAAAAAGAAATAAGGAAGAAAACGAAAGATTGAAATGGAATAAGAAAGAAAACAAAATATTAAAAAATGATAAAGAAAGAAAAACAAATGATGAAAAAGAAAACAATAAAAAATATACTACATAGAAAGGAAACAAAAGGCAGAAAATGTAGCCTCACTGTTTTGCTTTTCCAGTAAATCAGTATATTAATTTTGTATACTTTTTCCTTTTGCCAAGAGCCACTGTGCCTTAAATAGCACGCTAAATAATAGCGCATTATTAGTGCTGTTTTATTATTATTATTATTATTATTATTATTATTATTATTATTATTATTATTATTATTATTAATTATTATTCTTATTATTATTATTATTAATAATGATAATAATAATAATAATAATAATAATAATAATTATTATTATTATTATTTATTATTATTATTATTATTATTATTATTATTATTATTAGTATGGTCACATTATTAAGAAGACACAACAATAATTGTTACTTAACCAATATCCTGAGGCGCGTGGAACGGAGAGAGTAGAGAAAACAGTAGAACTTATACATACTGTTTGTGGTGCTGAACTAATAATAATAATTCAAATAATAAAACATTAAATAGTTAAACCGTTATTAAATTTTTTAATATTAATATTTTATTATTATTGTTATGATTATTAATTATTATTATTACTATTATTATTATTATTATTATTATTATTTATTATTATTTTTTATAATAAAATTTGTATATTAAGATTTTTGAATTAAACCTATTTCTACCTTACTATTATTAGTGATTTTAAATTTAATTTTGACAATGGCGATACTATTTCAGGACCATCAAAGGAAGTACAGTTTGAGTCAATAGAGAATCAAAGAAATGATATCTTACTCAAATGGGACGTAAGTATGAAATTACTTAATAGCTAGGTTCACATTCAGAATTTAACGTGATCTAGTGGATCATTTTATGCCAGTCACTTTATGTGAACCAACCATAATCAAATAACGTGCTCAGCTTAATCACCTTATTGTGATCTAGTGGAGCATGTTGATTCATCATGATTAACCTTGGTTAACGTGATAAATTAATTCATGAGATTGAATTCAACCGATCAGCCTTTAGTTTATTAAACAGGTCCCAACCTCATTGGTTGTGCTTCTGGTAGATCTTAACCTCATTGGTTGTGCTTCTGGTAGTTTTCATGCAACACTGTATGCATTAGCATAAACAGATCATGATGATGGTTTCTATATGAACGGTTTTCTCTAACATGCTAAAGTTATCATGATGAATAGATCATGATAAATTTATCACGATAGTATGCGAACGTACCTATTGTGAGTTAATCTTGTACCTGTTAAAGTGTCATCAAGTTACATTATTAAACAGTAGATCAGCATTTAACTTGATCTAGTGGGTCATGATCAAGCCAGTCACTTTATGTGAATCAAATAACGTGCTCAGCTTGATCACCTTATCATGATCTAGTGGAGCATGTTGATTCATCATGATTAAACTTGGTTATCATGATAAATTAATTCATGAGATCGAATTCAACCAATCAGCTTTCAGTTTATTAAACAGGTCCCAACCTGATTGGTTGTGCTTTTGGTAGATTTCATGCAACACTGCCCACATTAGCTAAAATAGATCATGATGATGGTTTCTATATTTTCTCTAACATGCTAAAGTTATCATGTCGAATTATAGATCATGATAAGTTTATCACAATAATTTATGTGAACGTGCTTATTATCACAAGAATGTGTAGATTAAAACCGACTTCAATATTATCGTTATAGATCATAAGTACTCACTATTATCTAGTTTGTTTTTTAAACATATTAATATGCCATAGTGTCATCTCTTGAAATAATTTTATAGGTTGTTCCTAAAGAGAGTCAAAATGGTAAAATGTTGGGCTACAAAATATATGTCAACAATGAAAGCTATGCTAAAGTCGATGTCAATTATACACAGTATTTGCTCAAAGGTACTTATTAAAATGACAGTATATGTTTTCATGTGTGAAAAGAAAAACAAAAATGTGCTGGCCTAACACAACGGTGTGACATAGGATCCTGGTTCGATCGACCAGCATTTATTTAATATCTTCTTGGTATTCTTTTTACTAGCCTATGCTTAGATTAATTGCTAGGCCTACCTATCACCCACCTCATGTGATTTGGCTGAAACAATAATTGTCACTGCTAAACAATAATTATCATTACTAAAATTCGTAGTAAAAATATCACAATTAATTTATCATTCTGGGCTCCATGGTTAAACAAATAGTTTTACCAAAAAATACCGAATCTAGATTTTCCACTTTTATTGGATGTGATAGAGGGCGTGCACACAAGCGTGTCCGATGACAATTATACAATACTAAATATATCACATGAAGACGAGAAATTGTAAAGAATACTCGATTAATATTATAATATAGACAATGATGACCATGCTTATAATATGTCACCCTCGTTATCAAATCTCTCATATTTTATAATCTTGATTTTTGTGCTGTATGATTATCTTTATTATATATTTTATTCTATATATTCATATATTTTGACATTTTTATATCAAGGAATCGGTTATGAAAGTTGGTACAACATTTGCATCACGGCCTTCAACAGCGCAGGTGAAAGTCCATTTAACTGCCAATCAGTGGAATTGATATACACACCAACACCAACATATGAAGGTAGGCCTATTTCTAATTATAATATGAATCATTGAAAAGTAATATACGATATAATATAATATTGCTCGCTCACTGTTCAATATTAATACATGGAGCCAATAAGACGCCAGAAGCTCTCAATCAAAGTATTGGTTAAAACAAAAAAAAAAAAAAAAAAAAAAAAAAAAACGAAAAGAAAAAAAAAAAAAAAAAAAAAAAAAAAAGCGATTAGGAAGATTTAGTTTCTTTCACCTAATGAAAATGTGTTGTTCGCCGACGATATATTTCCATATTGATGCTCAGGGCGCATCGACAATACAATGCACTTCAAATGTACACTTAGGCTTAACCTAATATATTAACATAATTATTTTTTAATTAATAATTTAAAACTTTCAAATCGACGTGATATTCATCAAATTAAAAATGAGCAGAAAAAAGGGAGGGACTAGCCTCCGATAACGAAAACAGCGTCACTGTTACTCCGGTTGGATGCACGCAGGCATTCCGTTTGGCAACATGCTGGGCTCCGGTAGTTTTACTGATCTCTATTTTAATGGCTGGATTGTGCATTGACTGGTTTTAATGAAGCCACTGACGATATGTTGAGGAGTCCACAACGTCACAAAACATCATCACAGCAAAAAACATTTAAACCGGCACAATAGTCAACAACGCAACGGCGCTGTCTACCCCCCCCCTCCAAATAATTGAATAATTCATTTAAAACGATCAAAAACAGATTGAAGTAAAATATAGTTTTCACTGATTTACAGACGGTTCTACAAAAAACAAATAAATAAATAAAATTTAACCAACCAATGAGTCATGTGAAGGAATACAGCAAATGCGCTCACTGTCTGTTAATTGACAGTGATTTTATTCTCATAAAAATGTTTAATTGTAAAAGAGTAATTTAACAACTGTGTCTAAAAGTCCAAAAAAATTGACTCCGAGAAAAACGTTTAGATCTGTATCCTTCATACAACTGCTACAAACTTTGTAGCAATTGTAGGCCAAAAATCTCTGATAGTCGGTCGAGTGTTAGTGTAGTCGACACAGTGAAAATTGAACAATTGAGCAATTGAACAACACGTTGTCATAGGCCTATAACTATGTACTCAAATAACCAGATTCAGTATTACTCTGCTTTTTAAAAATACTTCTAAAGACCATGCTGTACATAAGCTGTGCCTAGTCATAAGGATATTATTACAATTATAATCCAATAATTTGTACATTGTGTTGACTACCAAGGCCTCCAGTATTTAAGAGATTTTGGCTTAACGCCGTAGCATTCGTCCTCGCATAAGCACTGTAGCTTACTTGATACACCACTGAACTCTGTTTCGCGAGGAGGGAGATTAGGTATCCATATTCATATCTATCAGTTCACCTAACTGACCTAAAAAGAAAATGGTGCTTGATGATTAGGTAGAAGCGCCACAGAGGTGACGCCAGCGGGGAAGGGTAGGCCTATGGAGCCCAGGGCCCCCGTCGGAAAGAGTTGTTTGAGAAAACCCACAAATAGTCGGGAATAAAAAAATGTATAGGGCTCTATATATTGTTTACATATTGGTACCCTTAAATCGATTAAATAAGCATTTGAGACCCAAAAATTGTCATATTTTCGGGGCCTCTGGAACACTTTCGAGAGGTTTTGAGCGACGCCCGAGTACGCCGAATTTTTTCGTTGGGGACATCGCCCCCCCCCCCCCCCCCCCCCCCCCCCCCCCATATACCGCCAGCTGGAAAAATAAGTTAATTTGAGGTGCTTTAACTATGTGACCGTTATTTGCTTTTATTGTGTAAGGGGAAAGTATTTAAGGGGATCTTCCCCTTGCAAAATATACATCTATCTCTCGATTTGGAGGATGTACAGATCTTGAATTTAAAATGTGAGACATGGGCCACGATGCGTCTCGTCACAGCATAAATATGAACTCTTTAAAAAATCCTGGTGAGAGGGCTGAGTCTATGTGAAACACATGCTCTAGGGTATATCGGAGAAACAGTGAGTATGCGCACTTATTAAATGAGTTGTCGAGCATGTGCAGTTCCCAAACGATGTCTCATGAAATCATTGAGCATGCGCAACTGACAAACGGTACTAGCGAACGGGGTATGAAAGAGGGGTGTCCTTAAAGCTCAGACCACGAAAGCTAAGACCTAAGACCACGAGATATCAGACCCACTCGAAATATCAGACCCCGCAAATTAAGACCCTCAACTAAGTATGCCATGATTTTCAGACAATAATACCCTTTTCGAAAGCTAACATCAATATATAGAACTGACTAATCATGAAATAAACACCAGTAAGTATTATCGATACCAGCCGTGGAGTTATAGTTATTTTGATAATAATAACTCACGTACCAGCTTGGCCCCTATTTGCGACGTTTACTGGAGAAAACAAATACAGTACTGTACAAACAAACTGTTGTTAGTGTACAGGCTACTCCACAGAACCGTACGGTTTCGATAGCGGTTTCTAATGCACATCGTGCGAATATCTGATATATACTGTATTATGATTATTGATCGTTCTCGATAATAATAATTTTAATAATAATATTAATATTATTATTATTAATAATAATAATAATAATAATAATAATACTAATAATAAAAATAATAATAATAATAATAATAATAATAATAATAAAAATAATAATAACAATAATAATAATAATAATAATAATAATAATAATAATAATAATAATAATAATAATAATAATGATAATGATGATGATATAATAATAGGTCGATTTGTAAGGTGCAAATAAACAAGGTCTCTAAGCGACATGTCCAAGTCCTCTGGGGCGGATCCAGGGATTTTCTGACGGGGGGTGGGGGCACAATATGAGGTTCTCACCGGTTCTCTATTCTTTCATCTGCTGGATCGCCACTGAACTCATGGGTACAATTTTTCGTCTCTTTAACTCAAACTTTTCGGCTTGACTGACTCGGGGGGGGGGAGGAACGGCCCCCCCTCCAACCTTCGCTGGATCCGCCACATGTTCAATGCTTTTAGTAATTTTATCTTTTTTATATAATATTTTGAAACCGCCGTATAAAACAAAAAAGAAGCAAGTAAAGAAAGGTAAGGTGAATGTAAAAAGAACAAACTATCCTAAAAATATAAAGTGAGAACGATCGAGAACCATAATATCGGATACACTATTCGCACGATAGATGTGCATTAGAAACCGCTATCGAAAACGTACGGAAACCGTACCGTACGGTTCCGTGGAGTGGGAATAGCCGGTTTGTTTGTACTGTACTGCATTGTTTTCTCCAGTAAACGTCGCAAATAGGGGAATAGCTGGGGGGGGGGGGGGGGGGGGTGTTTTATGTTTATGATTAGTCAGTTCTTTACATTGACGTTAGCTTTCTAATAAATGTATTATTGTCTAGAAATCCTGGCATACTTCTTGGTCAACTGAACGTGATATTGCACCTTCCTTCCCAGGTGTTCCGTTAACATTTGCATTCTGGCTACGTTCAGCCCTAGTTCAGACTAGGTGGATAAACCCGGCTCAAGTCACCGGGTTTATTCACCTGCCAGTCTAAACTAGGTGGCTTATCTCAAGCCAGGCTGTGTTCCTATAGTAACTAGGCCTGGCGCGCCACCGTGTTTAACTTTTCTAAGCCGGGCTTCATTCGTTGCGGGGGGTCTTGAATTGTCTTCGGTCCCTCGCGGCGTACTCATTTTCACAAAGCATTTGCATCCCCTCTTGGAAAGAGGGAACTTAGAAAAATTGTCTCCATATCTTCGATAATTAAGCACCGTAATTTAGCTTAAACTTATGCATGGAGTAACTGGAGCACTTAAAATGTACAATAATCATTTCACTACCAGACAAACCCCGAACTTTATTCATGCATTACATAAATATTTTCACGTTGCTGTACTCCAACATCACTGGTGCATGGTATCAACCAACTGACTGTAGTCCATTTCCGGTCACACATTACTCTCCATAACGCAGCACCCCTAGTTCCGTCACCTCTGGGTCAAACAATTACAGAAGTATATTTTCACTTTACCATCGTATGTATTTGCAATCCAAAAAATGGATGGGTGGATGGATTTATTTGGGCTAAGAACGTTTACGCCTATGTTGGGTGTAGGGGTACGTTACCGTTCGCTCCCGGTATTCAACCCTCGATCCGGGGGCCAACGTCGGTTCGAACGCCAATGATTTTGATAAGATAAAAAAATAAATAAAATAAATCTTTTTTTCGGTCAATTTTTAGAATTTACAGAAAATTAAAAGAAAAAAAGTTTTTTTTTTTTTTTCTGTTAATAGAAACCCGAGCATGTAATTCTATTTTGACAACACTTCTTTGAAAGTGCCATTTAAGAGAATCTGGAGATGTCTGTTTTTAAAAATTGCTCACTTCAGTTCCAACCATAGTGGGGTTGAGGTAAATGTGGCCTCTTATCGGGGTATTGGACTCCTCGACAGGGAAGTTGTGGCGACTATACATTGTGTTTAACTACTTAGTATAGTGGATTTGTTTGATGATTATAAAGTAAAATTCCAATTTGTAGAGTAGGAGATTATGAGTTGAAGTTATTTTTATTTTTTTTTCTATCCCATAACCTTCTCCGTGCTACTGCATTCCCTCATTAAAAAAAACAAGGTCCATCATAGTTGATGTTAAAAAAATCTAAGGCTAATAGTAGGTACGGTATATTATTAAGAATAATATATAAAAGTACAAAATGTCGGCCCGCCGCTGGTCTCAACATATTTAAACTGGCCACTAGGGGTGGCGCTAGGATTTCTCCGATGAGGTGGGGGGGGGTTAGAGATCCCCAACGGGGAGGGGGGAGGGGCGATGTCCCCGACGATGTGGAATATATCCCAGACGAGAGCTAAGTAGGCGTGGTCGAGCGACGCTTAAAATGTTTCGAAAGTTGTCAAATGTAGAAGGCCCCCAAAACTTTGACAATTTAAGTGTTTCAAAGTTAATCAATTTTAGAGTCTACCAATATGTACAAAATACATAATTTATTTTCTCCCCGACGAATCACAGGGGCCCTGCCCCCGGACTTCTGCTGGCGGCTCCCCTGCTGGCCACCCCCACTATCTTAAAATGATTGAATACCTGGGACCAAAATGATGACAAGACCTTGGGCCCTATCAAAAATAATGTCTCCTACTTTGCCGCACCTAGTTGTAACTGACCAAGCAAACCTGGACCCACCATTCATATTCTCACATATTTATGTATTAAATAATAATAAAAAAAAAAAAAAAAAAAAAAAAAAAAAAAAAAAAAAAAAAAAACAGAAACTATCATAATTGTATTAATTTTATTATCATTATTATCGTTGTCTTTTTAACAGATTCTCAACCTAACTTAGAAGTAAGACTTGTTGGTGGAGGTAACAACAACGAAGGGCGAGTGGAAGTAACCGTTAATGGACGATCAGGTACGGTGTGCGATGATGGCTGGGATATAAACGACGCTCATGTTGTATGCAAAGCACTAGGCCTAGGTAGAGCAAGAGAGGCCGTCTCGAATGCCAGATTTGGACAAGGGTCGGGCGATATTCTTCTGGACGATGTTAGCTGCCGAGGTACAGAATCAAGTCTTAATGATTGCGTGAACAATGGAATAGGAGTGCACAACTGTGACCACAGCCAAGACGCTGGTGTCATCTGTGGTACGTAGCTGTGATCTCTGTTACTGTAAATATTAGTATTATTTGGGAAATATATTAACAGTTTTTACCGTTAGCGAATAAATAACTTGCTGTTTAATCATATGAAAATACTGTATACATACATAAATTTTACTTTCATTATGTAAATATTTACATTATAAAAGTCATAGATTAGGGATATCTATAAATATATATATATATATATATATATATATATATATATGTAGTATATATATACATGTATATATATGTATATATATATATATATATATGTATATATATAAATTGTGAAGATGTATCGCTTCTTTTTTAAATTTAAGATCAATGGATTATGATACCTGTAAACCATCAGTTCCATGTATTATGCAAATCTAAGGCGTTGACTCCATCAATCCGAAAAAAAAACCCAACAAAAACAAGTGATTAAAACTAAATTCACTGAATTATGTATGCTCTCCCTAACCTTATGAGTTCAGTATAATCTTGATTATTCTTACTACTGACTATTAGTATAGGAAAAAAATCTGAAAAAATGGCGTCAGGAGAAGTGGAATGTTAGAAGACATCATCAATGCCAGATGGCTTTATTGACACCTTCTGATCACTCCCAGCCGGGATGACACTTGCATCGGAACTTTATATTATGCAAATTATGGAGGTTTTTCAAAATGGCCGCCAAAAATAACTGAAATGTTCATATATTAAATCTGGTGTTCATATAATCTGGCAACAAAGTGCCAAAAAAGATTTTTCTTTTTTTAATGATGACATGTGAGGAGAAGATAAAATTCTGAAATTTGTCATATGTCCCGTTCATTTGAAAATTAGGGATAGAAGTATAGGGTTCGATATCTTTGTAACTAGTGGTCACTTGATTTTTGTTTTAAATAGATCAGATTATGCATGTTCTTATTAGCTTTAATGTAACATTTGCTTTAAAATTAACCGGAAATATCAGATTTCATTTATGACCCCATGTTTCCATATCTCCAAAACTATTGTCGTAGAGAATTAATTTTAGTCCCAAATTGGTCGAATGCATGTTTGTATTTACTGTAATACAACGAGGAGATTAAATTCTTAATATAAAACCTCGGTCATATGTCACGTTTTTATACAAATTAGATAAAATATGCAAATTAGGAGTAAAAATATGTGTTTCCATATAATAGTTGCACTGGTTGCAGAAGCTTTTCTCAGAACTTACATGTTACCACTATTTGTTCTAATTTAACCTTTGCTCCAGAAAATTACCAGAAACATCACATCTGAGCTACGTATTTATAATTTTCCTACAGTATATGAAGAATTGATTTTGATCTCAAATGGTATAACAACTTTAAATACATTCACTGTAATGAATAATTTTGTGAAAAAGTCACTTGAGTTGTATTAAGGTATTGACCTTTGACTCAGCAGGTCACATTGTATTTTCTTGTAACTTCTAAATGACTGATAAAACCTGATATTTGTATCCGAACATTGCATATGACCCACTTACTCCTTCCACTGATTATAGATATCTTATAATATCATCATAAACATACGTTAGGCTATGCTGTTATCAACTTGTTAAAGTAGGCCTACTTTAGAACCAAAGTTTTCTGACTTCATAAATAATCCACACTTAGCCATATTTATGTTATCTTAGCATGCCACATCTTCTTTCTGATGTTTTGTTTTTGCCCATAGTAAAATCTAATATGTAATAATAATAATTGTCAATTTTCATAGCGCATAATGTAAAATACCTGTGTGGTAAAAAATTATTAAAAGTTAACCTAACAAAAATAATGAGTAACAATCAAGAATAACGACAATAAAAATAAATATATAAAGTTAATAAACAAATAATTTTAAAATACAGAATTTTATTTCCTTTTTAAAAATAATTGTTAAATATTGTTTTCCTTAGTCGTATTTCCTTACTTACATTTTACTCTTTTCTCCATTTCATTTTCCCCCTTTTGCTTTATATTCTTTCCCGTCCCGTCTCTCTTTTCCTTTACTTCCCTGTAATAATATGTAATTTACCATCTAAAACGACTGTTAGTACCAGCAGAGACACAACCTCTATCCTATTACGTAATATGATATATGTATAGATATAGATATAAATTATGTATAGGCAGTTTATCAGTAAATGGACACGCTATTGTGACATTTTCGTGGAAAATATAATACAAAAGGATGTAGACCAAACTCAGTGGAACAAAAAATACGATATCAATGTTTTGAGAAAGGGTTGTGATAAGATAATCAAATTGTATTTCTAAATACACATTTTTGTATTTATGCCCCCCCCCCCAAAAAACATATTCCCTTAAACCGGTCGAACAGATTTTTTACATAAATTTGGATCAATGACCTTCAATAATGGCTGCAGTTAAAATAAAATGCAACATTACTGTGGTATTCTGACACCATGTGGTAATCACTGAATATATAGGCAGACACAGATTAATTAAACTCAAGTGATTTATTAACGTTTTCAAATATAGCAAATGTACACGGACTCCATGTTGTATGAAAAGCCCCGTATGCTTGCGGACTCGATAGAGGGCGCTATCATTATTTATTATCAACACAATTACCAATTTTTTTATCATGTATTTTCACCAATTGGATGAACATTGAAAAAAAAAAACCAAATAGATTTCCTTTTAGGAATATTGCACCAATTTTGAAATGTTACAACCATTACAAAAAACATCAAATTGCATATTTTTAAAATAAAAACTGGTTTTATTTTTCTC
>NW_022724029.1:73626-85854 GCF_011630105.1 Anneissia japonica
CATTATTGTCATGTCACTCTTTTGAATGGTGAACTATGGCTGAAAGTACGTAAATTTATCATTATTTTTTTTAATGCAAATTGTATGACATTTAAATGTTTATATGTATAAATTCATATATATTATTATATACATGTAAAAATATTTCATTTAAAACAATAAAGTCTTTGGCTATACCACAGGATCTGTAGTTACATCTTGTTAACAAATATTGTATGGGGCGTTTCCATTATTTACTGTGAAATTGGCCATATACTATCTGACTTTTTCTTACTTCACTTACTTGCCACTGATGATGTTTTATAAGTTAGTATAGTTTATAGAGGATTACATAAATATTAATATTTTTTTCTAAACAGTAGTTCCAATTTTACCTTTCTTTCACGTGTCGTATTCCATATCAATTTTATAAATTCAAACCATTAACCATTTATCTTCTTTTCTATTCTTTTTCTTATATTTTTTTCATTCATTCATTTTTTTCTTCATTTCTTTATTTATTTTTTTATTTTTATTTTATTATAATTTGGATGTTGGCGTGATAGGTCATAACCACGTCTACATGTGGGTACATCACATATTTCCCAAATAAAAATTGAGAGTGTGGACATTGGGAAGGGAGGGGTACTGGTATCTTTCTTTCTTTTTTCTTCATTAGATAGAAATACTGTATATTACAATCTAAACAACTATTTTGATACAATTATGAATTTTCCATGTTCAGTTATTATGGACTTATATAGAAATACAACGTGACTTGATGGGTCAAAGGTGAAACTCAGGTGACACTTGTTGTTTCAAAATTATTCATTACAGTGAATTGAAACATGTATTAAAATTATTAGGCCGATACTTTTTTTGAGACCAAAACCAAGTCCGTATGGACAACAGTCATGAAGCATGAAACCCTGTAACATATACGGGCATATGCTAAATGTGGTGTTGTTTGTCATTCTTAAAGTAAAATGTTATATTAGACCAAATAGAAACATGCATGATTTTAACAATTTGAAAAAGATATCAATTTTCAGCGTCCTGCGGTTGCAAAGATACAGAATTCTACATATTTCCTCCAAATTTGAATATTTAAGCTAATATGCATTTTAACGGGACATGAACGGACGGAGTTGCGATTTTCAGGATTTTATCTCCGTGTTTTATTACCTTGGTTTGCGGTAAACAGAAACATGCATCCAACCAATTTGACACCAAAATGAATTCTCAAAAACAGTAGTTGTGGAGACAAGGACATTTTCTGCAAAGCAAAGGGCCACAGGTCAAATCTAATATTTTGAAGAAAATTTGGAAGAAAATGTTGAATTAATACTAATAGAGACATGCATTATTATTCTGAACCATTTAAAGTAAAAATCAAGTTTATGTGACCACTGGTTACGAAGTTAGCGAACCCTATAATTTTATTCCTATTTTGCATATTTTAGTTAGTTTTCATATGAACGGGATTTATATCGGAGGTGTGACTTTCACAATTTTATCTCCTCGTCCATAACCTTGTTTGCACATTGTTAACTTTAAATGTCAGATTACATGTACATTTCAATATATTTGGCGGCCATTTAAAAAGAAAACGACCACAATTTGCATATAAGGCTTCGACGCAAATGTCATCCAGGCTGTGGGTGACCAGAAGATGTCAATAAAGACTTCTGGCATGGATGACTGCTTTTAACATTGCACACCTCATAAAGTGATTTCTAGGCCTCTTTTCAGATTTTTTTTTCTAGATTAAAATTATTGTCACACCTCTATTTCTCTCCAGCTACAAACAGCCCTGCTTCTCAACTCTTAGTTGTCTCTGACCTTGTATGTAACTTTATATCAACTTCACAAAACAGGTTGCTATCTTGTTATCTTAATTTTAAACCGATATTTTAATTAATAAAACTTGGATTATACACCATCAGTCCCGTATATTCGGGATACCGAAGGCGTTGACTGGATCAACCTGGAACATACAAGTGATTTAAAAAAACCAACTCCTCAAATAAAAGTGCACACACACACTAATCTTTAGTATAACTCATAATTTATTTTGTATAGAGTACAATGTACTTGACTGCCGAGACACAATTAGGTATACCCTATGTAGTGGAAGAGGATACGAGTCACGAAAACGAGTTCAAAATTATCATACTAAAGTAGCAAAGGGTATGGAACCCGTAAGGATAAACGGTGGGGAAACCTATATGGGTAACAGGGTCAGGGCATACTCGTTGGGAAAGTTAATGGGTCAGTCCATGTGGAAAAACTATGGGCAATTACAATGGGTACTATCTTGTGGGCAAAAACATTTGGGAAAGTAAGTAAAAAAGTGTGATCATGCCCATATGGGTAAGCGCAAATGGGACCCACAAGAAAAAATTGGCAGACTCATAAGGGCTATTTCTGGAACAGCCCATGTGAGTAAAGTACGGGCAATCACATATTGGCACTATAAGGGCCAAAACATTTGATATACATTTTTAAAATATGGGCATGCACATTTGGGGCCCTTGAGGGCAAGAAATGGGAACATTCATAATGGTTCTTTGTTAGTCAGCCCTTGTTTGAAAATCATGGACAATAGCATCATCTCTCAACTTGAGTCTCAGTTCCCTTGGCAGTCGCCCTAAACCTGAAATGACACTAGAGCAGTTCACATTGTGAAGGGCAAAATCTTTATAAAGGTGTGATTCATTAATGTTGACCAAACCAATTTGTACACTTGCTTTTAGGCCTAGCAGGGGCAAGCTCTTGCACTGATCCACAAAAGTAAACTTCAGGGTATATGTGTGTGTGTGTGTGTGGGTGGTCTTGGTTAGTTACTTAACATTGTTGTCTCCACATTTTCAAATTATTGAACATCCTAAGGACTACATTGGTCGGCTTTAAGGTTGCCCCACCAAAATTGTTTGCCCGTTGTGTTGCCGTCCACAGAACATCAGTCATTCAGCATCTCCTTTTGTCTGCGTATCAGGTGTAGTTTCTGTGTCTCCTGTGTAATGTCTGATAGCTGGTTCTTCGCCTGCTCTGCTGCACGACATATAGTTATCGCCTGTGACAATCCAACAGCAAACCTTAGCCCCTCTAGCATGATCACTGCATCATTCCCAATGCACGTAATAAACTTTGCTGCTCTTACTTGTAGGCCATCAGCTGTACAGCTAAAAGTGCCTGGAAAGTGACATGTGTCCCGGCAAAATATGGATCAGCTGATTTTTGCAGTATACACTCTCCAACACATCATGTTTAGAGGTCATTAAAATCATGGCCAAATCTCTGTAATAATTGAGTGTTCAGAATCCAGCAGCAAAGACAGTTCACAACAGATAGAGAGATTTTGGTTTCATTATTAATTTCTTAAGCCATTAAAAAATCAACTGAAAAACTTCAAAAAATGAAGTAAGTTTGTCTTTTCTTCAATATCATACAAAGTTCCGAGGTCAATAAGATCATGCTGTAATCATTGAGTGTTTGGATTTCAACAGTAAAGACAGTTCCCAACAGATATACAGATTATCGTATCGTTATTTAATTATTAAGAGCGTCAAAAATAAAATTAAAAACCTAAAAAAATTAAGAAAATGTATTTTTTTTTAAATCTCGTACAAAGTTCTGAGGTCAATAAAATCTTGCCGAATATACTGTAATCATCGAGTGTTTAGTTTCTTACAGCAAAGACAGTTCCTAACAGATATAGAGATTGTGGTATCATTATTTATTTATTAAGACTTAAACAAATAAACTTCAAAACTTCAAAAAATGAAGAAAACATAAGTATTTTTTAAATCGTGTATACGGTTCTGAGAGGTGTATGGTCATATTAAAATCATGCTGCAATAATTAGTGTTTAGATTCCTACCGCAAACACAGTTCCTTTTTCTCTTTTGTGGGGTTGTTCCATTTTTATTTCATCAAAATACCATCATTCATATATTAAAGCAATGATATAGGTAGTTAATTAATGTTTCATTTCAGATTCATTAACATTTATTACATAATGGTCAAATTTAGTAGTTAAAGTACTTAACTTACTTAAATTTATCTTTCAATTTTATCTTTTTCGTTATTGACACATTTTATAAATTTTTGTCTTCCTTCTTTGTCTTTCTCTACAACCAACACCTAAAATATTCCATAAATACAATAGAAATAAATCTAACAAATAATTACATAAATAATGCTTTCGGTACTCCTGTGTCTTAGTTTGCTTTATTACATCTCATGGTTCTCGTGCGGTCTCGTGCGTTAAGTTCTTTATGTTTTTCTATATTTTAATAAAGGTACTGTAATTAAATTATCCTCATCATCAACTTCTTCATAAATACTATAGAAATAAATCTAACACATAATTACATAAATAATGCTTTTCATACTTCTGTGTCTTAGTTTGCTTTACATCTGATGGTTAAAAATTGCTTTTGTTCTTCTCGTGCGTTAAGAAAGTTCTTTATGTTACATTACATTTTTGTATTTTCTATATTTTAATAAAGGTACTGTAATTAAATTATCCTCATCAACTTCTTCGCATTTCTCTACAATACGCCATAAATACAATAAAAAATTAAGTCTAAAAAATATTTACATAATAATGCTTTCCGTACTCCTGTGCCTTACTTTGCTTTATATCTCATGGCTAAAAATTGCTTATCTTCTCATGCGTTTAGTTCTTTAAGTTACGTTACATTATTGTATTTTTTTTATATTTTAATAAAAGTACTGTAATTAAATTATCCTCATCATCAACTTCTTCATAAATACTATAGAAATAAATCTAACAAATATTTACATAAATAATGCTGTTCATACTTCTGTGTCTTAGTTTGCTTTACATCTGATGGTTAAAAATTGCTTATGTTCTTCTCGTGCGTTAAGAAAGTTCTTTATGTTAGATTACATTTTTGTATTTTCTATATTTTAATAAAGGTACTGTAATTAAATTATCCTCATCAACTTCTTCGCCTTTCTCTACAATACGCCATAAATACAATAAAAAAAAATAAGTATAAAAAATATTTACATAAATAATGCTTTCCGTACTCCTGTGCCTTAGTTTGCTTTATATCTCATGGCTAAAAATTGCTTATCTTCTCATGCGTTTAGTTCTTTAAGTTACGTTACATTATTGAATATTTTTTTATATTTTAATAAAAGTACTGTAATTAAATTATACAACCTATTGTTATTTCAAATTTTTTGTAATTTTTAATGATTTATCATCTTTGTATATTGTATATTCAATGACATGAATATTGTTTAATTAAGAGGAAGAAAAATAATCTTAAAAAGCCAATGGATCTGTAAGCAAGTCATCAGATGTCGCTATCCTTATCATCACCAATGTCTACGATGTTCTCAAATGATAGAGTTCAACACTAGTTGTTTCCACAAACTTACAGATTTACACAAATAAGTACAAGGCAAATCACTTTTACGACAGGAACATCTTCCTGTTTCACACTTGCCTTGCCTACATCCAGTGTACAGATTGCAATAAGATCTCTGGTGTTGGAGCCTTTGTTGACCAAGTAATGATTAGCTCTTCATCCTGAATTTGCCACCCATGGGATGACCATTTCGGGATGGTGGATTAATTTTTGCACTTAATGACTTGCGATGAATAGAGGCTTGGTAATTAAACCGCTTACAATGCTGTAAAAGTGCATCTTTTGTTAGAGGAAGACTCTGTTCTGAAGACGACGAGGTACAGAAAACTTTGTATCTGACAACATTTACATCAGATGTCTTTACGCCAATTATAGTTGGCAAACAAATCCTTCTAGATAGAACTGCAACAGTTGAATCTTGTAGTGGACTTCAAAGGCAACACAATACCCTTCTTCAATATGCATGAAAATTGACTCATCTGCTTTTAGCTTGGCTGCTTGTAATAGTACACCTAAACAAAAGTAAAAACATAAATTCATTTTAATGATAGATATATTATATTCAGGTTTATGCTTTCTTGAATAATGTCGTATGTTTATATGTCGTATGGCTATATTATTCAAGATCTGAGTCAACATAGTGATGTGAGCAAAAATGATTGTAGAAGGTTTCAGAAACTTCTAAAGAAACTAATGAAAGCTGAAGCAGATCTGAACTTCCTAAACAATATATATATATATATATCCGTTTGTCTTTTGCGACGAACCATAGTCAAACGTTTAACTTCTTATATATTATGCAAAATTTAGGTAATAATTGGGTCGTTGGTCAACTCGATCGACGATGCTGACCTCAGTTTCGATTTGTTTGGCGAAGGTTTAGGCTAGAAGATCATCATTATTCTGTCTTAGATTCTGCTCACGTTATTTGTATTTTTTGCTAGCAAATTCAATTGTTCTTTTATTAATAGGGTGGTATCCGATTTGTAAGCTAGTATCATCATCTAGGCCAGGGCTACTATACTAAATTCACACGCCAGCAAATCTATCGACGACTCGGCCAGAGTACATTCATGGCTTTCCAAATCTTTTTCATTGTTTTGCGCACATTCTAAATGTTTTCCATTTTTTCTTGTAAAAGGTTGTACCCCGCTTGACCGAAAAACATCAAAATGCATTGTGCAGCGAAGATTCTTTGGATTTACCCCTTTGTTTACAGATTTCTTACCACTTCCAGGTGGTGGATCGTGCGGCTGCCTGTAGGTCGCCATCTTTGTTGTTGTCATAATGCGCGCTCAATCGTAGTTTAATTTTGTTTTGGGATTGGTCAAATCAGGTCACATGATAAATCCTCGCATTGATATTTTTGCAATGGCGACTATTCACGCATCGCGACAAATTCCAAATAGTTCGTTAACAAAAATGATTACTGCTGCTGGTCCAGCTGCCTGCTGCAAGTTGGCGTCACTAACGAGAGGCGTCGTCTGTCCACCCTGTCCGCTAGTATTGCTAGGGTTAGTGTTTCAACCACTAGAACTACTCGTTGGTTTAGACATTCTGACACCATGTACCGTGTTCTAAGTTACACCCTTCTCCCGAAGTTGCAAACATTATTTCTGGCCTCATACCGGATAAGGCTTGTGGCCCGGATTCTATCGCACCTCACATGCTTAAACCAAATAAAGATGTCATATGCTACCCACTTTTTTCAACATGTCTCTGCAGTCTAGAAAGGTACTTAGTGCATGGAAATTGCCCATGCTGTACTAATCTACAAAGCAAAGTGTAGTAGAAAAAAACATCAGTTCTTATCGCCTGATATCTGTTTTACCTCATTAATTTGCAAAATTTTAAAAAGAGTTGTAAACACTGTTATTTACAATAATTGTTCTCTCAATCATTTGATATCAAACGTTTAATTTGAATTCGGTCGTGGTTTTTCCTGTACTTCACAGCTTGTTCAGATGGTTCATGACTGGTCAATCTCACCTGACAGCTTTGAAGCTGACTATGTGAAAAATCCGCAATGAAAATATAACGTGTTCTGATTTTCTATCCCAAAGATCTCAATGTGTTAAGTTTCGTTGCACAAATTCTGACACTATCCAGTTACTTCTGGAGTCCCACAAGGGTAAATCCTTGTGCCTTTATTATTTGGTCTTTTTGTTAATGATTTACCCGTAGTAATTTCTTTTAACACAAAACTGATGATGTATACCGATGATACCGTTCTTTATCGCCCTATTTCTTTGCTTGCTGATGTCACAACGCTTCAATCACATTTAAATGCAATACATCACTGGAGCAAAGAAATTTTAATGAAAATTAATGCATCCAATTGCAAAACATTATATAATTACCCGTTATAAAAATTTCATTTCTGATAATTACCATATTAATAACATTGCTTTAGAGAAGGTCTTTGAACACAAGCATCTTGGAATACCAATATTTCGAGATCTAAAAATAGTCTCAACATGTTGAAATTACTACGTCCAAAGCCAATCGTCGCTTTGGTATGATATCTTAGAATTATGCTGTTCCCGCTTTGAACCCAAACTCAATAAATGATATTGCGTGCGTGGAAAGAGTTCAAACAAATTTCACTCGTTTTTATTTTGGGCAATCCAGGAAATCGTATCTCGATCCACTACCTCAACTATCAGATTTGTTGTTCTGCTCATAGTTTCCCTTTGCTGTCCACAAGGCGCAAGACAGCTTCCCTGCAATTAACTTATTCGTTCTTGTACAATCGATGTCAAATTTTGTTCACTGTTAGTTTTCACATAGATTTTCTTTTTCTTCTGCATAGGAGGTTTGGCAGATGCAACGCACTTAGTTTTTCCTTTTTTCAATTCCGCTTCCGTGCTATCGCTTGAGATTCGTCTTGACAGCAATTTCGAGTCCTTCTCAAAATCCACTTCTGAGTTGCTGTCTGATTAATTGCTAATTAATTTCTCTTCTTGTGATTGTGCTGTCTTTTGTCTCTGTTTTTGCATGTGTGTGCAATGACACCTCTGGCTACAGGGACGTTAGTCAAATTTTCCCTTGTATACTCTCAAACGTAAAAGAAACATATATTATTATTAGTATTTTTAGGCAGACAGCCCTTAGTATTACTATTTGAATAAGATTTCTAAGTAGTAGGCCTATACTTTAAAACATAAATATATACGTAGGACTATTAGACAAATATAAAACGAAATTAAACAGAAAAGGAGTAAATACAATATAGAGCGGCTCAATCTGAAAGACCTCATGGGTATTTAGTATAATTAGCCTCTGATGAGAGCAGCGGCGGCGCAAGAATCCCCGACAAGGGTCAAAGTCGCCGACGAGAACAAAGTGGTCGTGGTCGGGCATCGTTAATCCCCTTTCGAAAGTGGTCCAGGGCGAAGCCTTCCACCCCACCCCCACCCCAAAAATGACAATTTAGTGGTTTGAAAGGCTTATTCAACCGATCTTAAAGTCTCTAGTATAATTTTTTTTTCTCCTCAACGTATTGTGGGTTTTCTCTCAGACCGGGGGGGGGGGGGTGGCTGCAGTCCACTCAATTCTTCGTTTGCAGCGTTCTTAGTTTGATTACGTCATAATTTACATTATCAAATCAGAGAAACAGATTGACACTATATCGATGTTGGCATATTTTCCGGTGCCGACATAATAAACACTGGCTATTTTATTAAATGACATTATTAATAATAATCAATTTCACATGTTCTCTTTGTAGTACAACCTTCTCAGAAACACTTTTGGAACACCTTGAAGGACTCAGCTGTTTTAATAATCATTGGAATAGTAATGGTAACTGTGGTAACTTTGTATTGTGGATATTCGAAACTGAAAAACTTCAAAGTTTTTACAAAATGGCCTGAACCTAAATTCACTAAAATTGTAAGAGTTTATACTATTAATTGCATGTGCGTATCAATTTAAATTATGTTTTACACACACACACACATACACACACACACCCACACACACACGCAAACACCCCCTCCCCACCCACACACACACACACACACACACACACACACATATTTCGATAGCTCCTGCTATCTTTATCAACGTTAAAGTGAGGAATCTTGGAAGACCTTATACATAATACATATACATATTACATTACATAAAAAAATAAGAAATAATAGTATATATTCTACTGAGGAAGAACCAGTGTTGTCCGATAGCCCTGGTTCTATTTCTGGCTGTTTACTTACGCATACTTTACTCTCGCTTTGATAGCAAGAGGTTGCACATTCGAATCCAGCCCGAGATACGTTTATTATCCAAGTGAATAAACATTTCTTCGAAGGGCTATGCTTGATACGATTATAACATCTTGTTCCTATTCGAGCACATTTGTATCTGTCTGTTTATATTGTGTTTACGGTGCTGCACAGCAAACCCAATTTGAATTTTATTTACTGACTTTCAAGCTGCAATCTATAAGCTGTTGTAGCTTAAACACTATGTGTTAGAGTTTCAGTCAGTTGTATGAGAAAAATGCCAGGTAGTTAGATCTGCTCGGGTGTGATAATCGCCTTGATAGCGAGAGATTCCAGATTGAAATTCTACCAGACACACCTTTTTTTTATGCAACTGAATAAAGGAACGTTTTGTTGAAGTGCTATGCTTGACAGAATTTTAACATCTTGCTCCTATTTGAGCACTGGTATCATTATTTATCCATTTGTATTTTCCATTGTAGAATTTCAATGAAGTAAATTTTCCGGTTCGTGAAAGTGAAGTATTTGATGAGTTGCGTGCTAGGCAGACTACGATCACCATATCGCAAAGGGGATGTAGTGCTGACTGTAGAATATTGCAGAACCATCCATATCTTGGAACTGAGAATACCACTGAAAACAGTGTACATTTTCTTGAAGATAAAGATGGATTATTAGATGGTACAGTGGTATACAATACTGCAAGAGAAAAGAAATTGAACGTCCAGTCAGTTCAGAATGAAAATTTAAGATCTGAATCAAATGTTAATTGCATTGGTAAAGTCATGTATATTGACTCATCAGTCTCTTCAAATATAACTAGAGATAAAAATGCCGTGTTAATTAAGAACAATGGTCATTTTTTAATGCCTCAAGGTCAATACTCTGACCAGAAAGTTATAACACCGTGTTCAGACTTGAGTACTGTGTGCCCAGACCGCCAATATATAGCCCCTTGCTTAGATCACGAGGGTATAGTCCCACTCGCCGACAATTTACCTAAAATATTAGACACTAAAGACACTGTTCCAAGCTTAGAACATAGCAATATAGCTCCTAATTTTGACAGCGCATATGTGGCTTTATCCTCCAATCATATTGGCTTGAATTCTCCACTAAAACAAGATTTACCGGTAGCTCTTGGCAAAGTTTGCGATCCACTGTTTTCATGTTCAAACTAAAAATGCATGGCTCCTCGCTGAGACACTAATGTATGTTCATGTTCAGACTATCTGTTGATTACGCCCAAATCTGCTAAATTGCCAGTCACTTTTCCATCAGAAAACAATAATAATGATTATGTTACAATGACTTCTCATAAACTAAATGCCTTTCAATGATACTGTGGGGAAATGAGTTTTTTGATTACTATACCATAATAAGAAACTATTTTTGTTTGTTTTCGTTTTGCGGTGATGCGCCGGGCGTAGATATATTTTACTGTGCGTATCATGTTAGAAGGCCTACGTAGCCGAACACGTTTTTCAGTCCCTTTCTTGCACGGGTCTGAACAGTGACAAGACGTGTGTAATTGTCGTTGTAAACAAAGTACTGTTTTGGTGTTATTGAATTGTTCTGTTACGTTGAATTTATAAACAGTTTAGATTTAGTTAGTTACAATTATAAATAGTTATCTGAAGATAAATTGGTATCTTGTACTCATGAGTTGCGGTTTTATTTTGAATTATCTTTGGTAATAACTAGGCCTAGGCTGAGAGCCGATTAATGTGCATGCTCAAACCAGTTGTAGTGCTGTGCTACGACTATTCATTGTGATGAGATGACATGTTAAATTGTTTGACTAAGAATCATAACCACATCAATATGTGTGTCCTATTTATCTCTATATAATAATGTTGGAAGAGTTCACAGTTAAACGTTAATTAAAATTGTTTAATCAGTATCTAGTTGATCACGTTGAGCAGCGTGAGCTCGTTCGTGCGGTTAGTTAGGTAACTTTATATCACGTTGGTGGCGCTCTTAGGTAAACAAGATGGCTGCGCCCATGATATGTAAACAAAAATGGCTGCGCCCATGAGACAAACTATTATAGGGTTGCGTTTGTTAATGATTAAATTAGATTGAATGTTTGTTAACTTGTTTAATTGTGATCGTTAATAACTACTGGACTATATAATATCCATTTATAGAAAATTGTATTTGATTTAACCACAGAGCTATTAAACAAATACGAGTGCTGACAAAATGGCGAAGCAATGCAGAGTTGTGTATGTGTACCATCCAAGATGGCCGCCGTAGGAAAGCGCCACCTTCTGGCTTATTATACATATTATTACCATGAATAAGCCCTCTGACTGACTATTATTTCATTAATGATAATTGGTATTGATAATAACAAATTATTAAACTATCGTAGCCAGAAAGAGGCCAAGTAGAGGATCTTATTCAAAAATTTAAAAAATAAATAAAATCGAGTAAATTTACACCCATACACCGCAACGCTCGAGTTTCAAACATACGGATACAACTAGCTGTAATGAACTTTCTGTGCAAATTGAGGGCGCCATTGAAAATGATAGTGCTTAGACGAAATTTGATTGGCTGAATCTATGGCAGGCATCTTGGATGGTACACACACACAGTTCTGCGTATTT
>NW_022724029.1:86199-94427 GCF_011630105.1 Anneissia japonica
ATCTAGGTGTATCCATTCATCATCGTTGGTGCAGTACGGTAGTTAGAACTGGTAGTATAGTAGAACAAGGCAGAGGTCCGGGCAAGTTAAGCAAGTACTTCCTGACAGAGAACACTGCAGGTAGATAATGATTATAATATACTGTTCTGTATTGTGATATATGCTTGCTTGGTCATGATTATGATGAGCCTAGGCCTACCTAACATCATGAGATATTGTGTGACTAGTTTAATTAATGATGATTCCATTACCTGGCGATAATCCTATGATATTGTACTGTGTACAAGAGTAGCATTTAAACCTTTGGGGTTTTGGGGTGTTTAAAAGGACATGGGCTGCTTGGGAATTTGTACCGTGTTGGAGTAAGGTTTATGGGTGGTGTATGGGTCTTATTTAATTCCTAGCACATTTGTTCATTTGCCAATGATAGATGGCTTTATACTGTTATACTGTATGTTCACGATGATTTACCTATAACTGCCCACCTGTATGTAGAGGTACGGCTGTAACAAGTCAGTCATTTAATAATTATAGATATTATAGTCTGGATAACTAGTGATGTGATATTTACCAAAGTTTTCATTGTTTACATGATTTGCAAACTAAGTGACCCTAATTCTATATTGATAGTGTACAGTATGTATGACTATGGTTTTCTGAGGTTTATTTCCACAGGGGTTTTTTCTTTTTCGTTTTCTTTTGTTTGGCTTTTTCTGGTTCTGATCAAGTTGTGACGACTCTCGTCGGAAGTAAACATAGAACTGAAGTTAAAACATATATTTGCAGTTAGCGTGTTTGATTCTTGTCGAAGCCTACCACAATACCATAGCCTACTAAGCTAATCGCTTATTTAGATAGGCTACCATAAATATATGAATCGATTCAATAACCGAATCGAAAGATTGACAATGACCAAGTGTTAAGAAACTTCAAAAAATAAAACAAACTTTTGAAATACCTAGTTAAAAGAACAACATAAGTTATGAATTGTTATTTGGCCTAACATAATAAACAGTTTAAAATGATTTACTGATGTTTTACTAAATAAGTAATTAAATTTGCTTTTAATAAATTTAGGGGTGCATGCCTAGTCTGTAAACACCTCATTTTTGTTTAGGTTTCTAGTTTTTATATTTGTAGTTGAATAAAGAATTGTTAGTATTGAACAATGGAGTGATAAAATTGATTCGAGTGTGTCAGGACATAGAAAGAAGAAAATAAATATCATCAGAACTTTGACAGTCATCATAGCCCCCTAACTACTAAAATAAAGCTCTTCCACTGTCACCCATTTAAAATATTCGAATGTAAACAACGCTTAAGTAGTTTAAAATCATCTATTTTGCAAACAAGCTCCCCGTCACCTAATCATCGAGACTTCTCCTAATTTAGCTCCCTACCCATGTCAACTATTCTCTTATATACCATTTTAACACTGCCAAGATGAGAATACTTACTTAAGCCTTGTTTCATTTGGCAGTGCATAGGCAATCAACTACATGGTCTTCATCTTGCACGGTTTTGAGCAATTCGTTCCACTTCTGTCCAGTTGTAACCAGCATTTCTGACCTCCTTTCCAGCTCTCTACTGCAGGTGTTTTTTTTTCGGGGGGGGGGGCGTCCTCCATTACCTTTTCCCTGTGGATTCCATGTAAGGGCTTGTCTCGTTATGGTTTCCTCAGTGTGTTACCAGTCTATATCAATTTCCTTCTGACGATTTTAGTTTCCACTGGCTTCTGTCCCGTCTTGTTTTTCTCTTTAATAATGTTAAGGCCAAGCATTTGATGACTTTTCAAACAGTCTGGTTTTGGTTTGCACTAGTTGATGTGTATGTGATGAGAAAACAATGTCATCTGCATAGTCCAAGTCTTCTAGCTGTTCCCACAAAGTCTATTGAATCCCTTTCCCTTGTATTGTCTGTTTCATTATCCAGTCTATAGCAAAATTGAACAGGAACGGATCCATCAATCCTCCTTGCCTTACACCTGTTTTGATTTTAAAATTCTCGGATAAGGCAGTCTCCTCATGTAAAACTTGACAGCTAATTATTTTGTATGAACTTTTCTGCATATGGAAACGTTGTATCATTTGCTCTCCAAGGTCGCCTTAACCATTGGAGAAAACTGGATTTTTTTTTTTACAAAAGTACGTTTTTGGTACAAAATCTAGGATTTTCTTGTAATGGCCCAAGCAGATTATGTTGTAAAAATAGTAATCTACCAATACGTGAAGAAAAAATGAAAAAAATCCCTACAGTTTTGTCGGAATACGCCGATTTATAACAGCTCCTCACGCCGATTTAGATAGAAAATTTCAAGAATTTTGAGGTTTTTGGCTGTTCCGAGCTCGTTTCTTACTCCATCACTCACAGACTATTTGTTTGTTCGAATTGGCCCAAGTGGATACGTGGAGAGAATATAACAAGCTTGAAGCTGATATAAAACTTAGTATGATTGGTTATGTAGTTTCATCGGAAAATAAGAAAATAAAAATCCATCCAATCCACGATTGCCTCTCATGGGGTCAAACAATCTCTCAAGCGTGATAGTCCGATTCACTGGTATGACGTCATACTTCTGTTTGTTTGACTTGTGTTCGCAGTGTTTGACTTCTTTGTTCGTGTATTTTGGCCTAATTTAGTTATCAGTTGGATTTTTTGTGTGCTTTTATTACCTTTATTAAAAAACAAATGTCCCAAGACAGGATACTTGCAGCAATTAAGCTATATTTCTGCAAAAAATGAAATTCAGAGTCTGGACCGTTTGAAAATTGCCGTAGGGATGTACCGTAGAGCTAAGCCATTCCCGCCAACACGAAAGTGTGGACTAGAGGAAGAGAGATCTCAGCATTTGTTCACTTTACATTGTACTATGTGTACTGTTAGATATGTGTTCAAATACAATATTTAACTAAAGAATATTGACTGTGCAGATTGAGTTTTGTTAGTATTTAACCCCATAATGAAAATGAAACAAACCCAATGTTTTTAATTGGTCGACCCAAACTGCTTGTACAGCAGGGTTGATTTGACCTCGGTTCGGTGCTTTCGTGATAGCTGGACTAGCAAATGATATAAAGTGGCAAAAACGTTTCCATATTACGGAGGCACCTAAGTGCCATTGGACTTGACGACTTGTCAAGATAATTTATGTTGTCAAGTCGACATAATATACATACATGTCGACATGGCGAGATAGATTATCTTGACAAGTCGACATAGTAAAAATTGTATGTTGTCATGGCTAGATAGATTATCTTGACAAGTCGACATATGTCGACTTAATTATCTTGACAAGTCGTCAAGTCGAATGGCACTTAGATGCTTCCGTACCATATGATTCCATAGTGCCTCATTATCTTCCACAGTGTTGGTCTGTCTAATCTATCGATTGTATTTTCGTAATCAAGAAAATTCATCCAAAGTGGGCTGTTCCATTATATTGATTGTTCCAATATTATTATGAATGTGGCAATCTGATCATGATTTCTCTTTCCGAAATCCTGCTTGGTTGTCTCTTAAGGTCTTGTCAAATCTAGCTATCATTCTAACACTCCGAAATCGTATCGATTATTTCCATCATCATCTCCAATGAGAATAACCTTGTGTTAATTCCTGAATGATACCGGATGTATTTCTATCTACATCGCTTCAATAACATTAGCTTCAAACTAAAGCCCCTCTCCCACCTAGGTTTATTTCACCTAAGAGTCGTACGATTTCTACGAGTTAAAAATGGTGATCTTTGGAAAGGACCTATACGAGCTTATTAGGCCTACGTGTTAGCTACGAGTGAGGTACGACTTTATGGAGTTGGTTACGAGTTATGCCGAGCAGAGCACCGAGTTAATTCCGAGATTATTACGAGCGTAACAAGTTTGTACCGAATTAGATACGAGTTAGGTACGAGCCAACTCGGTGTGCTCGTACTTACTCGTACTCTTTTTTGGGTGCTCGCATCAAACTCGTAGATGACAAAACCGCCGACGAGTATCCAGAGTAGTGTACGAGCTAGGTAGGAGTACCCCGGGTACTCTACGAGCTACCTACGAGTTCTTCGAGTTTACTACGAGTTATCTACTCGTGGCGATAATTTTGAACAGAGACAGGAGCTGCTACGAGTAGGTAAGAGTCCTCTCCGAGCTTTCCGAATCGTCCTACGAGTTTTTGCCGAGTTAGCAACTCGGCATTCTCTTGTAACTCGTATGGTGAAAAAACCCCTAGTGGGAGAGGGGCTTTACGCTCCAATAGACCTTTTCGCTAAGCTTCGCCCCTTAGATTTTGATGGTATCTCATGTATTTGATATCATTTTTAAAATGAGTGTGGGTAAACATTTTTCTTTTCAATTAAAATTTTTCTTTTTTTAAATGTAATCTTTTCTAGTTTAATATTTTCGATCAGACCAAGCTAGCTGCATTAAGACTGTATTAAAGACCATAGTCTTCAAATTTAAACCAGTTAATTGTCATAATATGATACCCTTGATATATAAAGCATGTATTTGCTACTGCAATACAACGTATTTGTCTATAAACAGGTAACAAGAAACGAAATAAGTCCGAATATGGATGTACACTGTTAGTTTTCTAAGATTCCAACAAAAAAAATATATACTAAAATTATTACGTCGGGTTATATGTACAATATCTCAGAAAATGACTGATCAAAATGTTATACCTTTATTTAGTCGTGGAGTTACAAACGTTACATACCAAACAAAATAATTTTAACGTTACCACAATATTAGTAGAGCCAATAATGTCCAAAAAGTCTCCAAGTTGTGCATTTTATTACCAAATCATGAAACTTGGCACAAAATGTGTAGATTAAAAAAGGTTGTGAGCCAAGATTCTGATGCCCGCTATGGCCGCCATTTTGACTTCAAAATGGCCGTCTCTAAAAGACTAGAATGGGATACACATTGCCGTGCCACAGGTAGATATGCTGGGTATCTAGGGTCAAAGGTTAAATATATAATTTCTGGTCACTTTTGTATAAAATGTTACATTAGAGAAAATAGAAGCAAGTATCTTCCGAAAAATTTTAGACCAAAAACTACGATTTACCGTTGCCAAGATATGGATCTTGTCTTTTAGTATACTGCCATTTTAAAAACAAAACCATAAACTTGTTATAAAACTTTTTTTAATCCACTCATTGCCTACTTTCATGCTTTAATAATGTTTGACTGTTGGTAAAAATGCTTTGATATATAGGCCTAACATACAATTGTGTGTTATGAATGGGATGTTGTATGTAATTATTTTTGTTTCTGTGTCCATCTATTTATGAAATTATAATAAAATATATCCGTTTTAATATTCTTCAACAACATTTGTATATGTTATATTCTCGATCTATTATATAAAGTGCCAATACACAACATATTTCATTATATTAAAAACAAACTCGCATAATCTTGTTTTATCTACTTATGAAATTTAAACGATGTGTCCATTTTAAAGTTTCATAAGTTTCATTACCGATGCACGTTTTAATTCATTTATAACAAAATTAAACAAAATATACGCAACAAGATAATACAAATAAAAGCGTAAAGAACGCACAGTATAAACTATATAATTATGTCAAGCTGTATTATTTTTACAGAAAAAATTACACATGTAGGCGGACTATATTCTAACAAAGAGTCGCATTGGTGTAGATTTGGAGATAGAGAAGGTACAATGGAATAAATCAGAGTTAATGATCAATGTATTGTAAAATTATTCTCGTGGTCCAGAGATCGAACAGCAACCTGGATATTTCGGGCCGGCCGCTATTTTTTTTCTCTGGACGTTTGAGGTAGTGGCAATTGGTGCTGCTATAGATTCAAAATATCACCTTCCTGATTCGGCAATAAATCATAAATCATTTAAATAAAAAAAAAATTATAAGTATTTTCTTATTGTCAGAGCGGTTTTTATACAAGTGCCAATGGAAATGGCATACGATGCGATAGCGAGTACCAGAGTAGTAGACATTATTATGCAGGCGTAGGTTTCACTGATAAGCCATAATACTATTCCTTATGATTAAGATTGTTAACACCACAGACTTAAACTCCCTTTATTATAATTCTAAAATAAATAAATTTGAAATGAATAATTATTCTATAATTACAAAAATAAAAAAATACTGTATAGGTAGTGCAAAACATCCTTCACGGCAGGTGTTTTAACATGCTGAGACATGCTTACATTGGAGTCAAATATCATAGCCCCAAGATTGCACACGCATCTTTAGTCGGGTAATTGATACACCACCCAACGTTGCTTGATAAGGCTGGGGAATGGTAGCTAGTGTAGGCCGGTATGTCGTAAATATGAGTGTTGTGTATATTTTTTGTTAAAAGCAAATTGTGACTTGATTTCATATCTTCATAATATAAGGGATGAAACAAAATATGTTACCATTTTCTCTGAAGACATTTAAAGGACCAAATTCAAGATGGCGGCCATCATTCAAATAACTACTATCTCGAAGCGGAATTTTATCAATAACTCGAATTATGAATGCGGATCAAGCTCTTTTTGGTGACAATACCAATTTTAAAATGCTCAGCACATTCATAAGACATTTTATTGCAAATGCAAACATTGGCAGCCATCTTGAATTCCAAAATGGCCGCCACTAAAAAACCACTTCTTTATTCCGACATATTGAAAATTGTACATAAATAGATAATTTATATATAATACATATATATATATATATATATATATATCATGTAGGTAATTATATATATATAACATATATATTATTTGGATAATTACATATATATATATATATGCATGTATAATTATATATATATATATATATATAATCAAGATAGCCGTTAACACTGTTAAATAAATCATCAAATAAAGGTAAATACATTTTATTCGAGAACTATATTTATCGTACCTTCCTTTGATGATTTATATATATATATATATTTATGTATATGTATAATATATATATATATGAATACATACATATATATATATATATACACGCATACATAAACACACACACACATATACACATACATCTTATACACATCTAGATGTGTATAAGAGACAGGGGCTTTACGCTCCAATAGACCTTTTCGCTAAGCTTCGCCCCTTAGATTTTGATGGTATCTCATGTATTTGATATCATTTTTAAAATGAGTGTGGGTAAACATTTTTCTTTTCAATTAAAATTTTTCTTTTTTTAAATGTAATCTTTTCTAGTTTAATATTTTCGATCAGACCAAGCTAGCTGCATTAAGACTGTATTAAAGACCATAGTCTTCAAATTTAAACCAGTTAATTGTCATAATATGATACCCTTGATATATAAAGCATGTATTTGCTACTGCAATACAACGTATTTGTCTATAAACAGGTAACAAGAAACGAAATAAGTCCGAATATGGATGTACACTGTTAGTTTTCTAAGATTCCAACAAAAAAATATATACTAAAATTATTACGTCGGGTTATATGTACAATATCTCAGAAAATGACTGATCAAAATGTTATACCTTTATTTAGTCGTGGAGTTACAAACGTTACATACCAAACAAAATAATTTTAACGTTACCACAATATTAGTAGAGCCAATAATGTCCAAAAAGTCTCCAAGTTGTGCATTTTATTACCAAATCATGAAACTTGGCACAAAATGTGTAGATTAAAAAAGGTTGTGAGCCAAGATTCTGATGCCCGCTATGGCCGCCATTTTGACTTCAAAATGGCCGTCTCTAAAAGACTAGAATGGGATACACACTGTCTCTTATACACATCTTGTTACCAGTCTATATCAATTTCCTTCTGACGATTTTAGTTTCCACTGGCTTCTGTCCCGTCTTGTTTTTCTCTTTAATAATGTTAAGGCCAAGCATTTGATGACTTTTCAAACAGTCTGGTTTTGGTTTGCACTAGTTGATGTGTATGTGATGAGAAAACAATGTCATCTGCATAGTCCAAGTCTTCTAGCTGTTCCCACAAAGTCTATTGAATCCCTTTCCCTTGTATTGTCTGTTTCATTATCCAGTCTATAGCAAAATTGAACAGGAACGGATCCATCAATCCTCCTTGCCTTACACCTGTTTTGATTTTAAAATTCTCGGATAAGGCAGTCTCCTCATGTAAAACTTGACAGCTAATTATTTTGTATGAACTTTTCTGCATATGGAAACGTTGTATCATTTGCTCTCCAAGGTCGCCTTAACCATTGGAGAAAACTGGATTTTTTTTTTACA
>NW_022724029.1:94860-96795 GCF_011630105.1 Anneissia japonica
AAGATAAGACAAATGCATCCTCTGAAAGTGCCTAAAATTCTCAAATTCTTGACGCGCGTTTCTTGTTACGGTAGGCCAATTTCCTTTATGAATTGCACATTTTAGGGAGTTTTCATTAATTCCGACGAAATTAGAATTAAAAACAAAAATATTTTGCGCGCTTGGCGCGCATTTTTTAGGGCTTTTTTTAGTTTTATCCTTTTAAGTTATTTAAACACATAATAGTCCCAAACTCAAGAAAGACAAATTTAAGATAGATCATTTTCACCTAAAAGAAGGGCCTCAATGTGTATAGATGGTGAAAGAATATGTTTGTAATAAATAAAACCATGATGAAAATGCTTATATTTATTATTATTATATTGTAATGATGTTGTTTGTACGGTTCTTTAATTTTATTAAAGAGGGCCCCTGAATATCAGTTAACCTACTGGGATAAAATAAATAAATACCCACTCTGACCCAAGACCCCTGTTACGGGCCTAGTGTTAGCGCCAATGTGTGCCCTTGTGCGGACAGGGGATGTGACCCCCTCTGAAGCTGGAAACCTTGTTTTTGCAAAATAAATTGATGCAATTTACTATTAGAGGCCTAATCAATCAATTCCTCATCAACCGATATAACTTTGGAATTGACATAACATAACTAATATCGTACACACCCTTCAGTATGAAATGTGGCTCTCTTTGCAAGAACATCTAACATCTAAGGAAAGAAGAGCTTAGATTGGTACCAGATAAAATAATTTTGTTATCAACATTAATACATTATGCTAATTTTCATCTTTGTAAGCGCATAAGACAGTGCAAATTATTTCTGTGACAGTCTTTTGAAGTGTGTAAATCTCCATTTTATCCCATACATAGTCAAAATATTGGGGGGGGGATGATACAATGGACCATTTCCCCCTTGTCAAATATTGGGGGGATATATCCCCATCCCCCGGGATCTACGCCTATGGCAGTGGCGTAACAGGCAGGGTGCCGGGGGGAGGCAGACTGTCGGTTTTTACCGGGCTGACCAAGCCGTCGTACCGGGCTGGGTAAGAAGAGAAAAGAAAGAGGGGAGAGGCAGGGAACGAGAAAGAAGGGGAAAGAAAAAGGAAAAGAAAAGGAGAAGAGAAAAATAAAGACAAGAATAAAAAGGAAGATATAATGAACAGATATCACAATACCCCGGCCTACAACCCCTTCTCAACTTCAAAAAGTGTCCATATAGCATTTGATCTAAGCCGCCAGGTATTCTCCGCAGTGGCGTAACCACCGGGGACAAAGGGAAAATATCCATCAGTGGAAAATCTTTCCACATTGAATGCCCTTTTCACCCGGGAAAGTTCCTGAAAATCTCAAAATTTTAAATCGCATATTTTGTTGAGGTAGGCCAATTTCCTCTAAAAATTGCACATTTTAGGGAGTTTTGATCAATTCCGACGAAATTAGAATTAAAAAACACAAACATTTTTCGCGCGCTTTGCGTGCATTTTTTCGTGTTAAAGATTGTACTTGCTCTCCTTTGCCTTTCTAAGTTATAACACATACACCCAAACCCAAGAAAAGAAAATTTAAGAGAGATCGTTTTACTTAAAAGAAGGGCCTCAATGTGTAATGATGTTGAAAGAATATGTTTGTAATAAATAAAGCAATAAGGAAAATGCTTAATTCAGTTTAAAAAAAAACGAGTTTCGCCATATATAACATAAGAGCATTTCTTGTTGAGGTAGGCCAATTTCCTCTAAAAATTGCACATTTTAGGGAGTTTTGATCAATTCCGACGAAATTAGAATTTAAAAAGAACAAAATGTTTTTGCGCATTTGTTAGGGTTAAAGCTTGTCCTTGCCCTCCTTTGCCTTCTAAGTTATTTAAAAACATAATAGTCCCAAACTTGAGAAAGAAAATTTAAGATAGATCGTTTTACCTAAAAGAAGGGCCTCAATG
>NW_022724029.1:98046-104766 GCF_011630105.1 Anneissia japonica
TATTATGTATGTAAATATTTTTACAAGTATGTATTTATATTTTTAGATATAATATATATATATATATATATATATATATATATATATATATATATTTACATAAAGTTTATATTATTATTACATTGTGTAAACTGGAACAAAGCCCTCGTTGTCTGGCGGTATGACAATCATATCTCACCAATCATATATTACAAGTAAAATGGTGGGTTAATGTTTCTGTTGAAGTATTTCCTAATTCTTGGACAGATTTTTCTGTTAAATTTTATTGCTAATAATGCATCATCTGGCTTGACATTCAGGGTTTTATCCTATAATTATGGCTATAAAAATAGGTATAATATAAATATTATATTGAATAATATATTATCATAATGTGTGTCTGTACATAGTATGTATGTAAATATGTATTCAAGTATGCATGTATAAATTTAGGTCTAACCCTAGAGTGCAGGAATCAACAGACTTTAAATGATGCTTATGATAATGATAAATCATAACGATAAAATGACAAAAAAAAAACAATTTTGTACTGTAGATCTTGGATTAATATTTATTACTTTTGCAGTCACAACTATATAATATTATAATAACATTTATACAAATGAATGTCAAGTGCTAAAACTACTAAGTTAATATACTGAAGTTTTATACTAATATATTCACTGAAGTCGACTGTTAATAAAAAAATATACTGTATATTTCTTGCACTAGAAATTATATGAAAACAACTACAATTAATAACTTAAGTTTAGTTTGCAACTCATTTTTTAACCTTAGTGATTCTTACACTAAAATTAAGCATCAAGAATACTGAGAATTTAATTTGATACCGTGATTTGTCACTGATATAGAGAGGTAACTTTACAAAGCCTTTATGATGATGAGCTGAATATTGCAATGAAGAAACATTGTACAGTAATAGGATTTTATACATAACCTGTATTAGTACAGTAAAACAAATGTTACAGTTATTTTTTTTTGTTCGAATGGACATTACTAAAGATAAAATTATTAGGCAAAACCTGAAAAGACTGCTTCATTGAATTGCTACTATACTATACTAAATATCATTCACACCATAATATTATTATTAACAAAACAATAATATTATTAAAATATATCAATACAAATAATTGAAAAATGTAGATTACAAAAAATCTGTCCACAGAACAAGATTTAAAACATGGATAAAAAATTTGTGGTGAGCTTCTTTTCTCTGACTGGGGAAACATAATATGCATTTGTGCTGTCTCCTATCTCAGTATAGTAGTACTATATTGGTTACTAGGCTACGTTGCGAACGCTTTATCTATGTTTATGTTCGTCTGCGGTATGCAGATGAGTCATATGTTCATGTAGATGCTGAGTTTAGAAATAGACGAGACAAAACATTGGTACTGTTGTTAATAGAGCTAGGACGAAGATGTATAATGCATAATGTAGCCTGCCACAAGAACCGTCTTTGTGAGTAATTAATCACTCTTTCTACGATTTACACTATATAATAACTTGCTAAAGTCTCAGTTATGTTTAACGTTTATATCGGATGTTACTAGCATTATATTACTATTGTCGATTACCAGTATTTCATACCGTACAGTAGCAAAGTAGGGCATAGGCTTATAGCTGTCTGTGTAGGCCCTAAGCTTATACATAGGCTTGTTATAGACGTTTAATGATGACGTTTTATTATTATAACTGAGCCCTATGTTTGTATTTATCGTACTGATTTACGCCATTTATGTGGGCGGCCCCCAGGCTGTTCGATATACAGTTAAATATCTACACGTTATTGTGTGGATGTGGCGGCGTTTACGCTAGCCTATGCTTATTGCTATGCTTTTTTCATTTATATATTTCAGTTACCGCACGCACGCACACACGCACGCATACATTTATGTCATTGTTGATTAAACGGACTCAGAAAGCCGTACTTGTGTCTGTTGAGTTGCATTGACTGATTGTTGGTTAACTAGCTGGATAGCGGTCCCGGACATCCTCCGACGTGAGGCCAGCATAGTAAAAAGACTGTGGCATATTTAGACGACTACTATAAAAGAAGAATGGCAATGAGAAGGAGTAGTGAATCAGGTTCGAGACGCTCTCGCTCGTCATCAATTTCACAACTTGCCGTGACAGCTGCAGAGGCGCGGGCCGATGCCGCCATGCAGTTGGCTCGCGCAAAATACGCACAGGAAAGGGCTGCAGCGCAGATAGAGGCCGCCAAGGCAAATGCGGCATACGAATCTCTGCTCCAAGAAGAGGCTGCAGCAGCTGCAGATGCCAGATCTAAAGTACTACAAGAGTTGCTTCAGCACTTAAGAACGGAGTTTAATGAAGACTCGTTAGCTGACGTGCCTGTGATTGAACCGTCCCTTTTCGTCGCAGAGTATGTTAGCAGCCTGCCGGAGCAAGCACAAACTCCACCAGAAACAAATCCAGTATCCAATAAGCTTAACCAAGATCTAGACCCTGTTGTTCAAGAATCAACCCAGCAACCGACCACTACTGGACATGTAAAGTTGGAATGCACTGTTCCAGATTCACCCCCGGAAGCACACCCTACAGGAGATGCCAAGTTGGATAGCAACGTTCAAAATTCGTCAAAAGAAATATCAACGACAGTTCCAGTTTCCGAACTTCTCCAGGGAATAATGAAACTCTACGCACGTCGCGACCTCGTCACAACTTGCATTCCTACATTCGATGACGAGCCGGAAAACTTCAGAGCCTGGAAATTGTCCTTCAAGAATGCAATCAGCGGTATTCCAGTAAGTCCATCGGAGGAGACCGACCTCATACTTAATTACACCGGTGCTAAATCAGCAGAAATTGTGAAACGTGCAAGGGCCGTCCACATCTCCGACCCTGCGAAAGGTTTAAATGTTGTGTGGGAGCGGTTACAAGAAAAGTATGGCATTCCCGAAATAGTTACGACGGCACAAATCAACAAGCTTTTTAGATTCCCAGATATAGCTAAGGGCCACTACGAAGAGCTTAGAAAATTTGCAGACCTCGCACAAATGGTAGAACAAGCCAGAGTAGATGGTGGCCTTCCAGGGCTTAACTATTTAGACACATTCATGGGCGTTAACCCCCTTGTAGCCAAGCTACCACGAGATATCCAAGAGAAGTGGCGAACACGAGCGTTCCACTATAAAGAACAGAAGGAAGGTCAATTCCCACCATTTAATTTCTTTTCATCACAAAGAAAAAAAATTTTTATAAGCAAGTTTGTCACAGACTTTGCAAAAGAACGAAACGACAAAAGTCTTATGCTGTCTACCCACGAGGTAGAATCGAAAACACATCTTAACCCAAGAAGGCTGAGTGGTCCTGCCAGACCTCCATATCGCACTAACGTTCTGACAAAATTGACTGGTGTTGCCAAGGCTCATGACAATCCGGCATCAGATGGTATAGACATAGATACCAAATGTCCTATACACAGGACTCCTCATCCACTGACTGATTGCAGAGCGTTCCTTAGGATGCCGATGGAGGAAAAACGTTCACTGTTGAGGTATTCAAAGATTTGTTTTCGGTGTGTGGCATCCACAGCCCATATTGCAAGAAACTGTAAAGCTAAGGTTTCGTGTTCAATCTGTGGTGGTAATCGGCACAAAGATTTCCTCCACGTTGACACACATGCCGACGAAGCGCATGGCGGGGAGCGAAGACCGGTATTATCGAAATGCACCCAAGTTTGCCGCAACAAGCCATCTGGAAGATCTTGCTCCAAAATATGTTTGGCACGAGTATATATCGACGGCAATCCTGAAAACGTGATTACCACTTATGCCGTCCTAGATGATCAAAGTAACAAGTCCCTGGCCAAATCCAAGCTGTTCGACCTGTTGAAGGTTAACTAGCTGGATAGAACACAGCCGGTCGTTGCATTACATGACTTATTATAGAATCCGTCGACGGTCAAGTATCCATACCTGCTCCACCATTAATTGAATGTAATGCAATTCCCGATTGTAAGGAGGAGATACCTATTCCAGAAGTAGCAGAACATCATCCGCATCTAAAGTCAATTGCGAAGGAAATTGACCCCAACGCAGATATACTAATACTCCTGGGGCGAGATGCACCACAGGTCCATAAAGTCCGTGAAGTTCGCAACGGACATAACAACTCACCATGGGGACATCGACTAGACTTAGGCTGGGTGGTGATCGGAGAAGTTTGCATAGGAAAAGCGCACCATAGTAACACTGTCAATACATTCCGTACACATGTCCTGCCGAACGGACGTCCTTCCTGTTTCGAGTCATGTACAAACCATTTCGACATTTCACACCCAGCCCACCCACCAGATCCAGAAACGCACTATGCTGGTAGACGATGGCCCAACCCGGGGGAGGACGTTTTTCGTGTGTCCAAGTTTGATAACAAAGTCGGTAGCTCCATAGAAGATAGACAGTTCTTAAAGATCATGACATCCGAGTTCTCAAAAAGTGAGACTGGGAATTGGGTCGCTCCACTTCCATTTCGCATGTCCAGGCCACCGTTACCTAACAACCGTCACGATGCGATGAAACGATTTCATTCCCTACTTAAGTCTTTCTCAAGAAAGTCAAAGATGAAAGACCAGTATCTACAGTTCATGACAACCATGATTACTAAGGATCACGCGGAACAAGTAATTTCCGACGGTGATGGAGAGCGATGGTATCTGCCTTACTTTCCCGTATACCACCCGAAGAAGCCGGACAAGATCCGAGTGGTATTCGACTCAAGCGCGGATTATCATGGTGTCTCTCTAAATAGCGTGCTCATGACTGGACCAGATCTATCCAATAACCTCATAGGCGTCTTATTACGGTTCAGGGAAGACGTCGTCGCAGTCATAGCAGACATAGAGCAAATGTTCCATTCATTTCAGGTAAAAGAAGACCATAGAGACTACCTTAGATTCCTATGGTTCGAGAATGACTATCCGGATGGAGCAATCGTGGATTATAGAATGAAAGTCCATACATTCGGTAATTCACCATCACCAGCTGTTGCAACATTTGGCTTGCGCAAGACTGCCCAGGATGCTGAAGACACGTTTGGCAAAGACGCTCGAGAATTCGTGAACCGTAACTTCTACGTTGACGACGGTCTAAAAGCTCTCCCCACTCCAGACAAAGCTATTGACCTGCTACAACGCACTCAGGCAATGTTAGCAACTGCAAATTTGCGTCTTCACAAAATTGCCTCCAACAATGTCGAAGTAATGGGAGCCTTTTCCAGCGAAGACCTAGATCTCAACGTACAAGCACCTCCAATCCAAAGGTCTTTAGGAGTATATTGGGACCTAAAGCGTGACGTGTTCACATTCAGAATTGGAGAAGAAGAGAGACCTTTCACCAAACGAGGAGTGTTAGCCGAAATAAACAGCATCTACGATTCTATTGGTATCGCTGCTCCAGTCCTAATTCAGGGGAAACTGTTGCTGAGAGAGATGACCAGCGAAAAGTCTCTTGATTGGGATCATCCTCTGCCCAAACACACACAGTCGGCATGGCGCAATTGGCAGGCATCCTTACCCATCTTGGCAGAAAGCTACATTCCTCGAGCATATACACCTGTTCCAAGTACCCAAGCGCAAAGGCGTGAATTACATACATTCGTTGATGCGTCGACCCAAGCCATTGGAGCCGTCAGCCATCCATGTGAGTTTTGTACTTGGTAAAGCAAAATTAGCTCCGAAGCAAGCAACTACAATACCAAGACTGGAACTTTGTGCTGCAGTGTTAGGCGCAGAAATAGCCGACTTTATTTCCGACGAACTCGACTTAAAATTGGACGAGATGGTTTACTATTCGGACAGCCGGTTAGTACTCGGATATATATCAAATCAAACCAGGCGATTCTATGTATATGTTAGCAACAAAGTAGAGCGTATACTCAACACCACACAATCCGTACAGTGGCGTTATATACAGTCAGACAAGAATCCAGCCGACCTGCCTTCTAGAGGTATTACCTCGTCTGGACTAGCGTCTTCTGAATGGCTAAAAGGCCCTGAATTTCTCCGTAACAAAGGCACTACAGCAGATATTCAACCAACCGAATTTCCAATCAAAGAAGAAGACCCCGAAGTTAGACCCGTTGTTAAGACTTATTCTACAAAATTGCAGCCAAGCTCGGGACTCGGAGCAGAAAGGTTTCACAGGTTCTCTGATTGGTTCAAACTCTTACGAGCAATAGTTAACCTACTCCATATAACACGTTCATTCGGCAACAAGCCCACACAACCTAAAAGCTGCAAAGGTTGGCATATTTGCACGTCATCAACCACACCAGACGACTTAGCTGAGGCAAGTCAAATTGTTATACGCACTACCCAGTCTACTGTGTTCAAAGCAGAATTGGACCTGTTAGAAAGCTGACGACCACTTCCAAAGGCGAGTCCACTCATTAAGCTAGATCCATATATAGATGACAAAGGGCTTCTTCGTGTCGGTGGGCGCCTCAGTAATGCTGGAATTGGAGAACGTGCTGCTCATCCTATAATTATTCCAGGATCCCACTATGTATCTGACTTATTAATCCATTATTATCACACACAAGTTAAGCATCAAGGGAGACACTTCACACGTGGAGCAATCAGAAGTGCAGGATATTGGATTGTTGGAGAGAAGAGTAGAGTTATCAGTATTATCGACAAGTGCGTTAGATGTAGAAAGTGCAGAGGCAAAGAACAGATTCAAAAGATGGCAGATC
>NW_022724029.1:105531-121036 GCF_011630105.1 Anneissia japonica
ACTTAGCTGAGGCAAGTCAAATTGTTATACGCACTACCCAGTCTACTGTGTTCAAAGCAGAATTGGACCTGTTAGAAAGCTGACGACCACTTCCAAAGGCGAGTCCACTCATTAAGCTAGATCCATATATAGATGACAAAGGGCTTCTTCGTGTCGGTGGACGCCTCAGTAATGCTGGAATTGGAGAACGTGCTGCTCATCCTATAATTATTCCAGGATCCCACTATGTATCTGACTTATTAATCCATTATTATCACGCACAAGTTAAGCATCAAGGGAGACACTTCACACGTGGAGCAATCAGAAGTGCAGGATATTGGATTGTTGGAGAGAAGAGTAGAGTTATCAGTATTATCGACAAGTGCGTTAGATGTAGAAAGTGCAGAGGCAAAGAACAGATTCAAAAGATGGCAGATCTACCTGTCGAGCGGCTTTCCCCTGCACGCCCATTTACATATGTAAGCCTCGACGCATTCGGGCCCTGGGTCGTTTCCACACGCAAAACCAGAGGAGGTCAAGCACGAGGCAAAAGATGAGCTGTCATATTCACATGTATATCATGCCGTGCTATTCACATTGAGGTTACAGAATCCATGGAAGCGTCAAGTTTTATCAATGCATTGCGAAGATTTCTAGCCATCCGGGGACCGGCAAAACAAATTCGTTCTGACTGTGGGACGAACTTCGTCGGCGCCTGTAACGAGATTGGAATACCTTTGAACGTTACTGACCAGAAGATCAAGAAGTACCTCCTTGAAAATAATTGTCAATGGATTGTCAATTGTCAATCCTCCCCATTCATCTCATATGGGGGGAACATGGGAAAGGATGATAGGCATATCTAGGCGCATCCTAGACAATATGTTTGCTGAATTGGGTCCGATTCAACTAACCCATGAAGTTCTAACTACCCTTATGGCCGAGGTGACAGCAAATATGATTTTAACACAAAAAACACAACTCGCAGGGGCTCCTACTGGCAACTACACCAAGAACGACTTATTTGGGAAACAATGGAGGAGGTTCAATACCTAGCTGACACCTTTTGGTCAAGATGGGAAAACGAATACCTTCCACTCCTACAAGGAAGAAGAAAGCGGCACCGTGTCAACCGCTGCATGAAGGAAGGAGACCTCGTCTTAATTAAAGAGAAGGAGATCCACCGAAACAACTGGCCAATGGGTAGAGTCACAAAGGCTATCGAGAGTAGCGACAAGTTGGTGCGCAAAGTGGATATAAAAGTTTGTAGGGATGGTTCTTCTACCAAGATACTTTCTCGACCAGTGCATGAACTGATCCTGCTCATCCCCGTTGAAGACATGTGTTAGATATTGTCCCAATATGAATCTATTAGGCCTTTATCTTATTATTTTCGTAATTTTGGAAATGCAGAACTTTTTATGTTTTAAAGAATTTAACTTAAATATTTTTAGTACTGTTTAAGATTTTGCCTTTAAAGTTTAATTGTTTAGAAGTAGTGGTATCCTCTGTATACCAGGCGGGGGGTGTGCTGTCTCCTATCTCAGTATAGTAGTACTATATTGGTTACTAGGAATTGTACAGTATGTAATATATACTTCATTCTCCTTGCCTAGCAATTAAATTAAACTATAAAGTAGACAGTATTTAATGCTAGGTTTGTACTTTAAATTCCAGGTTTAGGTCAAACAAAAATGTCATCTCACAGTACAAAGTTTCAAAACATCTAAAGCTGAAAGAAAAAATAAATATGTATCATCATACAAGAGTAAAAAGATTGTTGCATAATTATGTCACTTTATTTGTTTATAGTTTATCATTCATTTAGTTAGTCATGCATTTTTATAATTATTTAATTAGACAGGTTCAAAGTTACAGTGAAAAGCGATTGTGAAATGTAGTGTTAAATTTTTCTTGGATTTTTCTATGCCTAATATTTTTTAGATTATACATACTGTATGTAGGATCATGAATTTTGTGAAAGATAGGACTGTTCTTTGTGTGCGTGTGGTGAGTGTATTCAGCAACTGTAGAATAATTGAAAATACAAAAAGTTCTTAGGTTATTAGGCATAAAAAGCTTGGATTTAATTCCAATTTGACTGCTTGCATACAATATACACAATATTTTTTTAGAAATAGATTTAGTTATGTTTATGTAAAGTTACAATTAAATTATCCCATTGTTTTACATGGTCCTATTATCTTTTCCCGAGAGGCTTGAATACAATATACAATACATTGTCTGTAAGAGTAGAAATAGATTTAGTTATGTTTTTGTAAAGTTACAATGCAAATTATCGTATTGTTTCACACGGTCCCTATTATTATAAAATGTTGACCAATGTTTCTCCAAAGTTATGATCCTTACACAGAGCTGGACCCATAATACATGAAAAAATTTTATGTGAGCAATGGACAAAATGTGACCAGTAATTAAATTACCAAAAATGATTAAATTTAACATAAAATACAGTATCATCTTTAAAATTATGAAAATAGGAAACGAAAAAAGAATGAAAACCACATTTTTTTTTTGTAGATGTATGACCACATTTACAGTAATATTAAAGAATGGACATAAGGGATGCAATCTTTCGAAGAAAAAAACAAACTAAGTTAACAAGAATATAAAAGAAATTCTATTGTTTTTTATCCTGAGAGAGCCAGATTATATAATGACCTAGAAATTTGAGTTGAACAAATATCGCTTGATTTTTCACTCTCATAATGAAGGAGAATACGTATTAAATGACCTAAAGTGACCTAGAAATTTGTTTTCAATAATATTTTTCCACTGATTAATATATAGCAAATTTATCTATAGCTGGATATCTGGATATATATTTTAAAACGTCAGAAAGACACATGGTTTTTAAAATTTAAATAAGTACTGTAGGACACAATAGTTAACTGTTTCATTGGCCTGATATTTTTCGAGGTAGTTGAACCGCAGCATGAGATAAGGTACATTAAGACTCAATTAGTTTACCAAAATGAGAACAAAAGAATCTATTTGTTATATGCATGGAGTTTCTGTATCCATGGTGTATGTACTGTACAGTATGAATACCATCAGAAATGATTTTGGATGTTATATAAAACTGATTACTACTTTGGCGTATTACTTACTTTCAGCAGTCTTTTCATAAGGACTGGTTGTTGATATCAGGTTGATCAAGTCTCAGTATTAATGTTTTTCGTTTAATACGGTAGCTTGTTCTGATCAATTATCAGTAAAAACATTCTCGTTGGCAACTTTGAATCAAAATTCTTTTGTTTTTAATCTGCACTGCAAACATTTAGCTTGGCCTGGAATATATTAGTCACAATAAGGTTTTCACAGTGCGCAGTTATGCGTAACGTCATCTACGAGCAATTTTACATTATCGATCATATCAGCCTAACCAATTGCCATTTCGAAATCGTATTAAGTGAGCATTAACTTCAAGTCAATAAAAATGTAATGTAATGTTAAATGTAATGTACCCTAATTTTACGCGTGCGCGTCATGACTTCATCATATTGCCATCTGAATTCAACAAACTGAATATTATCGATGATGTCATTTTGACAAATGCGCAATTGAGCGTAGCTCGCTTATTCTTGATCGATTGTCTTCCAACTTTGAGTATGTTGTAGCTAAGGCAATTCTCTTTCATATATGTTGCATTTCTTTACATTTTTATGACGTCATCATGGTCAACATATGTGGCAAAGACAAGCCAAACCAGTCACTCGTCGCAAATATAGGGTTTTGCTTACCCCCTCATCTTTCTTTCGTCAAGCCTTTGAAGAACCCATAATCACCTTAATCAGTCGTGATTTCTGTATCATATTTAGTGGGTATAAACTTCAGGTCATGCTTAAATGTCAGGTACCTTAATTTTCCGTTCAAGCGAATTAACGTGCGCGTACGCGTGCGTCAATGTATATTTAAAATTATGCCTACTCTTTTAATCAGTTATAGCTCCTTAGGATGAAAGGTAACCCCTAATTTTTATTACATATTCTGAAAGCACATGAATTGTAGATATGATTTTATAGATTTTTATGTCTAATCGGACATTGTGACGTCATCATATTGCTAACTAATTTTTTAAAATCTGAAATTTTATTTATGACGTCATTATTTTTCAACTTATTTGAACGTATCTTGCTTATTCTTGATCGATTGTCTTCCACCTGTGAGTATGTTATAGCTGAGACAATTCTCTTTCAGAAGTGTCCCTTTATTTTTCATTTTGAAAGATGTAAAAAAAATTAAAATAGAGGGCGGCAGACTGTATTTCGACGCTATCAGACCGATAGTTCGTATACTGTAAAGGGAAAATTCGTGTGGCATTACCAACCAACAGGGGGTTTTAAATTAATCTTGACAAGGTTTAAGTAAATGTGCCATTACCGTCCTCGGGCACGTCGTATAAGGTATTCGTACTTGTGCGTTAAAATTTTAAAATTGTTAATATAACTTTTCAGAAAATTTAAAGCACGTTTCAGGTCATTTTCAATATTCCAAAATTTTTATAATTTACGCGCCGTAACCTCATTTCCACGCCAACAGCACGTACTGAAGCTGGAAATTACGTTTCGGTTACATGTTTTGGGTTTGTGACACTGTATTAATATCATTACCGTGCGCACGGACGTTAAGACGTATGTGTACACATTCGTAAGTCATTAAAATGCTCAAAATTACTCTTTTTAAAAACGAAATAGAGCATGTTTTAGCATATAATAATTTTCAATCAGCACCGCGCGTGCTTCGTCAGGGTCAAAGTACGGCGGATCACCAAACTCGTCCTCAGTGACGAGTTCAAATCTAGTTTGTTATTATTTTTCTCATTCTGGACAGCACCACCAACGAGAAAGTTAATTTAGAGATAGATGGAATAAGCGACTTGTAAAACACTGAAATCAGGCACCAGGATGCCAAAAGAATGAAGTAATCTTATATTCCGTATTTGGATAAATGGGCGGAGAGAAATCAACAATTTCAACCAATCAAATGTTTATATTTTTGGAGCCGCGAAACTGAGTCACTCGTGTCGACTAGTTAGGCATGACTAAATTTAAATAGTCCTCCTTAATAAAACGGGCCTATATTTAGAATAGACCCTAGTAAGATTAATTTTGGCAATGGCAAAAACAATTAAGCTTAGACTAGATGGCATACCATACAAATACAACAAAACTTTAACTTTCCAGGAGGATGGCTCAGGCCTCGTCTGGAGTAGTAGGCCTAGCATAGACTAGTGGTAGAGGCTTGGCGTATTTTTAAGTTCTTACTTACAGAGGCCTACCTTTATAACAATATTCTACCCTAAAGGCCTAAATCTGTGTAGCAGCTAGCGATGAGCAAGGTTCCTAAGTATAGCCTACGGTTATCAGTCCATGTCGTTCTCAGCAGGCCAGAACTATATACTAACTGTTTTAATTCAAGTATAGGTTACTAGCTAAAAGGGAGCTGGTTAGCTTGCTCTAGTCGAGACATCCGCACTTCAATTTTGAAAATTTACCAATATTGATTAATATGCATGAAGTTAGCCAATCACGTGATTTACAAAATCAGTCATGCATACGATATCGTACGCATGAATCGTTTGCCCAGGCCCTAATTTCAAAAAAAAAAAAAATCCAGAGGTGACGGAACTAGGGGGTGCTGTGTTATGGAGAATAATGTGATGTGACCGGAAATGGTCTGCATCAGTTGGTTGTTACCATGCGCCAGTGATGTTGGAGTATAAGTACAGCAAGATGAAACTATTATGTAGGCCAAATGAATAAAGTTCGGAGTTTGTCGGGTAGTGAAATGATTATTGTACATTTTAAGCGCTAGCTAAATTCATAAGTGTAAGCTAAATTACGGTGATTAATTTAATTAGCGAAGATATGGAGATAAGTTCCCTCTTTCCAAGAGGGGATGCAAATGCTTTGTGAAAATAAATACGCCGCGGTACTCATTTTCCCAAAGAAATAAACACAACTGGTTAGCTAACAATATGGCAATACATGAACACCTGGGAAGGAAGGTTCAATCACGTTGTTGCCCAGCAAACGTCTGTACTGTATGTGGGGGGGGGGGCTACTGATGTACAGTGTAGCGGATGACGATGAGGCATACCTAATAAGACTAGGGCTAGGCCTAGGACCAGGCCTAACTAGACAGTGCAATAATATGTGATAGAAAGTACACTTTCGAAAGAAATAAATTAAGATAAAATTAAAAAAAACAAATAACTAAGAATAATTCAGTTGCAGAGCTACCTTGTACGTATTATACAATGCTAGCTAGGACAAGTCATCCATGAGCAAACAGTGGTGTTTGTTTATCTATGAAAAAAGCACGTCGGGATAGTTTGCCTTACCAGGAAAAGGTGACGTAATCTAGCTTATGACGCAAACATGCTAACTATAGCGTGAGTGTGACGTCACCAAAAAATGAGTATTTTCTATTATAACCAAAATATTAATAACTACAAGGTTTCTGGGCGTCCCTTAATACGAATTAAGGGTTGAACAATCTCCTTGCCATACAAATTACAGCTCCCACTGACGTCTCAGTCGGGAAATACGAGTAGCTGAAGTTTTTCTCGCAAATCTGACTACAAAACCATATCCAAATTTCACGTTCCACTTTTGACCCTGATTTCTGCTTCGTACTCGCCGCTGAGGGCGGCGTTCCGGGAACCCTGCGTCGAGTATAAAAAATAAATCGAGTATAGGACGTGGAAGGTCTTTATGCGCTTTGTCTGTATTTGAGTTGTATTCCAAACCTCTCACTTATATAATGTCAGTACAGCTCTGTAGATGCGAATCTTGTAAAGGTTTGTATGTTGTGACCGTTCTATAAATTTCTCAAGAAAAAAATCAAAAACCACAAATTATATTTAAACACGAATATTCCTAACAAAATACTCTCCCTCTCTCTCTGTCTCTTGGCCTGCCTACTGTACTAATGCTATCTGGAGGTGGTTCGTTCGTCAACGATTACTACGGGTAAGCCATAAAAAGTATTATGAATTTAGTTTGTAAATGCAATATATATATTCCAAGTTGAACATTATCCAAGACGGCGAACTTTGTATATTTGGTGTAAGAAATACAAAAATGATGGCTCTGAACACACTTTTGACTCTCTGCCGCATGCATATTTATAAAAGTAAAATGCAAAAAAAATGCATGGCCTATATGGTGAGTTGGATAACCGAGCAGTTAAGGGAGAGAAACCTCCGTGTGCAGTTATAATATCGGATTGGTTAGATTGGTACGTACGCCTAGGTTCTGGTTGTGAAAAGTTCTTCACGAATAAGGACTATAAACAGTAGGTCCCGTGTAATTACCTTCGAGACGAGTAGAGGGTTTACCCTGGCATATTGGTCAATTTAGCCCCTACTGAAGAGTGTCGCTGGTACCGGTTTACCGGGTAGCTCAAACACGATAAGAGCCGTCCACACTTTGAGTGCTTTGAGACCATTTCGGTGTGCAGCGCTTTATATAAATCTATTTACTAAAATGTTCACATCAATCATCGTAGAAGCTACAAAGCCTTAAAATATGTTGGCTATTTTAATATAAGTTGGCTATTTTGTCATTTTTACCGGGTCATTTCACAACAAAAATGAGTAATTGGTGGCGAAACAATTACTTGACGCTACAGTAACAAATCACCTCAGCCCCAAAAGAAAGGACCTAGCCTGCCAATATGCTAGGATTAGCAGGCTGGAGCCATAAAGACCTGCCCAGACTCTGGCCTACGTCTGTAACATTTTAATGTTCAATCGCAAGTTGGATAGGGCCGGACTTATCCAGCCCTGACGGGGCAGTAGGCACCTACATATTTATAACTCTAACCCTCAACCCTACTACTTATGCAGACCAGGGCTAGGCCTAACTTGAGCGTAGTTTTATATATTTTCTTAATTTTGAAATACACAAAAGCACGTCCATATATCCATGATGCTATCGTGTACTACTGTATCGCTAGGCCCAGGTCTTGTCCTTACACAAAAGTAAATCTTCCATTTGTTGGGGTTTTAAAAATACACAGAAAAGCAGTATATATTTATAAACTTGTTAACACTATATTTTAATTTTATACAAATATTTTATTTAATTAATAAGATTTGTTTCCAACACTAAAAATCCATTATTGAAGTAGTGGGTTACGCCCTCTCGGTATGCCTATCCGTTAGTATTAGAGAGAAGGTCAGTAGAGGTAGTCACTTCTTAGCGGTCACAACAGCGAGGTTAACTATTGCATATTTATGAGCTACATTTTTCAACCTTGGCTTATGCATTATTCATAAGTGTTTAGCGAATTGAGGGGAATGTACAATAGCTGAGAAATGGCACATAGACTAGGAAAAAAATCAAAAAACAGGCCTAGAAATCAAGTTAGGGGGAGTGGAATGTTAGAAGCAGTCAACATAGCCAGATATCCTAATTAATCCGTCCTGGTCACCCTAAGCCCTGTTGACACTTGATTTTTCACCTGGTATGCAAATGGCGGCCATTTTTCAAAATGGCCGCCAAATTTATCTAAAATGTGCATATAATTGGAACTAAATAAGCTACAGATATGATGTTGGTGTCTAAAATCATAATTTATATACAGGCAACTAACCAGACATTTAAAAACTACTGTCACTCATGCCAGAATGGAACATAATTCAAAAATAGGTGTTTATTTGTTTTAAAATATCCGCAAAATATACTTAAAATGTGTATAAAATAAGAATAAGTATAAACTCACCAAAAAGTCGTGTTTGGTATCGTTGGAAAGCTCTTCCGATGCTGAATAATGTATTGCAGTTTATATATCAGAAACGGTGTAGTGTTTCATGTACTGTCCCATAAATTCCAATTATGGCATATCATATTAAAATAAACAGGACCCATTTGCGTAACTCGTGAGCTCTCGGAGGGGGGGGGGGCGCTCCTACTACTACCTAACGCATTACTACCGAGCCTTAAGTAACGCATGTGCTTTCTGGGCGAAGTCCGAGTCCAAATGGGCCCTGGAGAGGGTTAGATACTTTTACTTACAGTAACACTGATACTCGGCACTCTCCTACAACGCCATAACAATACGTAACATTTTCTATAATTTCCGAAAAAACCAAATAGACCAAAATCCCACAAACACAATATTTGGCAGATTTATTAGAAGGGGTTCTTTAAACTATGCCCTTGGATGCCCCACTATGGAGGTTTGACCAGTTATGTAATGCCTGTGTGCTTTCTAGGGAAACGCTTACTTCCTCCATGTCCAAATGAGTCCCTGAAAGGCGATGGGCCCCTACTTACTACTACCGATCAATCTAATAATGCAACCGCTTTTGACAAAATATTTTCTTTTAATTTTTTAAAGATTAATGTATGAACCTCGGACGGCTGCATAACTACTACTAATAATTTAGATATTCGGATGATAAACGCCTGTGACATCATTAATTGGACCTTAATTGGTCATTTTATTCAGATTGGCCTTATCATATTTCAGAGCTATGGAGTGCCATACGCAGCAAAAGTCCATGTTAAAATCAAAATGTACTTGCAAAATTCAATGTCTAATTTATCAAAACGTAGGCGTAAATTGCTCAAAATGTAGATCTAGTTTCCCAAAATGAAGTTCTAATTTTTCAAAATGTAGTTCTAATTTCTTTAAAATGTAATTCAAATTCAAAACGTAGGTCTGACTTGATCAAACGCCCTCTCCAAATTCTATTCCAAAACGTAAATCAAAAACCAGCCTGGTTATGAAATGCATTTGACAACAACACTAGAAACTAACTTTTGCTGCGTATGGCACTAGACTTGCGAAATGTAAATCAAAACTAATCAGCCAAGCATGACGTGGGCCTGTTCCATTAATGATGGGGAAATAATTTTCCCTGCAGTCCAATGCCGTGAACAACGCTTCCCAGTGCGTCTGCTAATTTTTAATGGTCAGGGTACCGCGATCACGAGCCCTATGCTTGGCATTATAGGTTAGGCTTGTGTGGGCTGGGATTTGCAACAAGGTCTTGGACTAGGTCTCTATACTATAGTAGGAGGCCTGGTCCTAGTCTAGGCCTATAATATAGTAAAATTCTGTATAAGTAGTCATATGATTACAGGTTTACATTGTACCAAGATCGATATTTTCATTTCATTTCATTTATTTCGCCTTTTTTTTTTTATCATAACAATACAGTAAAATATTCAGAAAATTCGAAAAGGTAATCCATGTTTCCCTTAAGAGCCGGCAGGATTACCAAAAAGTAAAATTAATTACTGTCTGAGTGGCTCTCCAAGCAATGGGAGAAACATGGACTAGCAGTATAAATACATTATAAAAATATTGATATTAATAATGATATTAACGATCGCATTTATTTTTCATTCAAAATAAAGAGAAAACTTTAAATCATTTAACTTAGGTATTATTTTCATCATTTTCACGAGAGTACAAAACATGGTGATCGACCTATACAAGCTTAACAACCGATCAATCAGAAAAGGGTCAGGGATAAGCGCTTGTCCCAAAAATACATGTGTTCTCTCACAAACGTACATGTTCTGTATATATATGAAGCACTGGGATGGATAACTCCATTATTTTTAATGTACTTTTTTTAGTCAGGTGACAAGGGGTTGGAAAATTAACAGGTTAAATGGCAAGACAAGATATCTGGGTGGTGGCATGCCTAGAGTAGTAACGTACTAGATAACACAACAACACCTCTAATGTCTAGGCAACACCTACTGTGCATGTACAAATCTGACACGGATCACTGCTGTCAGCAGGAAAAGTAGTTCCAGTTGTGTAGTCAATACCAGCATACGTACACCCATCTGAAAAATAGCAAATATGAGGTTTGCTATCCCAAACTCCAGCATACTGTTGCTAACTGCTAAACTGAGTAATTACCATAAGAATGTATTTTATACTTCAGTACAAAGAAGCCATAATAATTTACTCATAAATTTGTCGATTACAGTAAATGACCCATCATTTTAAATCTTACAGTACATTAATACAGCATATTAAACAGTCAATTTTCAATTTTTTTTCAAGTCTCATTTAGTCTTTATTGATCAATGCCAGTCATGTTAATGTATTCCATAGAGATATAAGAATACTAGAGCGCTAACTGCAATGTATTCGATCTGTCTCTTATACACATCTAGATGTGTATAAGAGACAGATGCATGCTCGGAAGCGGAAATTTTAACCTAAAAGTTTGGTATATGTTTCATGTTTTTTGTTGGTCTTTAGTGATATTATATTCTAATATGACCACAACATAAGGAAAAATCATAAGGAAGTCCGCTCTATTTCCAAATTTCAGGAAATTGTACGTTTTATGCATGCTTCGACGTGGGAATTTTGTTTTATATTGTTTGCTGAATGGTCTTCTTTAAAAATATAACAGTCTAATATGACCACAACACAAGGACGTTCATTCGTTAAATGTTTAGTAGATAGTACAGAGAATTGTGATTGTTTATCAAAATCATTACGGTGTAAAGGGTCAGTGGCCTGCGGATTTTAGCACGAGAACGCATAGGCGTTACTCCATGCTGAGCATGGATAGCTGTTCTTAGCTGGGTACTACATTCCGGCTAAAAAAACTCTGTCTTTAGGTCTCCGCCTTTTGGCCTGTTTACATCCTGAGTGATGCGTCGGGGATAATAGCGTTGTGTTCGTTGACAATCAATAGAAAATTCAAAATTAGTGAGTGGTAAAATAATCAAGCTCTCCTTTCGCCCTCTGCTGGATCCGTCACTGAACTCATGGGTAAACTTCGTTTTTTTCCCTCTTTCTTTCTTCCCTTTAACTCTTTTCAATTTTTTTTTTATTTTTCGGCGTGACTGACAGGGTGGGGGAACGGGCCCCCGTGGCCCCCGCTGGATCCACGCCTGAACCTACCTAGGCATATAGGTTGGCAAATCAGACAAACTATGCTTAGCCCAACTAGCCTTCAATTAAATAAAATTATACAAACTGTTTTTGGTTCAATGTCGTAATAATGTATTTACGAAAGTGCGTTCTACGCAATATTGTTGGAATATAATAATATATTGCTTATGTTTTTCATTTTTTTTCTCTATATAATGGCCTAAAGAATGAGATAAAATTACCTAATCTTTTTCAAGAGTAGAAAACCTTGAATTTTGAAGAACTTAAAGGTCATTAAAAACTCCTCAGAAGTCGGGAAAGCTCATTTCCGGCCATCTAGGAATCCAAATTTTCCCGGGGAAGTTCCTAGGACCCCTTTTAATGTTGTTTTTTTTAATTTTTTTTTTAGACATTTTAAACTATTCTCTTTCATATCCTGGATCCGCCCCTGGCTAGAGTGCATTTCCCTTGTATTTCGAAATTGTTTATAAGTACACAATATGCTTTAACCATGGAGAAAATATATTTATTTTCTCCATGCTTTAACCAACACATCGTTAATCAGGGATGCAAGATGACGCTGTGTATAAACAATTGATAAACTTAACATTTACTCGTGAAACATAGGCTAACACAAAAACGTAGGCTAACATTTCTAAATCGTTATTTTTGTAATTTTTGAAAAGCGTACACACACTTTCAACCCCTCCCCCCAGCGTACGTTTTGTACGCGCGTGAAAATGATGAAAATAATGGATGACCCCTTAAGGATTTTAAAATATTCCAAACATGTACGCTTAAAAAAAAATAAATAAAATAAATAAATAAAGCTAACTTAAAACACAAACAACACGATAGGATATAAAGTTTGAGAGAATAATTGGTATACTGTACTGTATTTCTGAAGTGCCGTCTCTTATACACATCTAGATGTGTATAAGAGACAGCCACTGATGTAACAACTGTTAATTGTAGCAACCCCAAAAACGAACGGTGCTTCAGAAAATACAGTTCAAGTATACCAATTATTCTCGCAAACTTCATATCCTATCGCGTTGTTTGTGTTTTAAGTTAACTTAATTTTTTTATTGAAGTGTACAGTTTTTTTCAATATTTTAAAATCCTTAAGTTAATTTTTTTAAAGTTTTGTTTTGTTTTGTTTTTTTTTTCAATGAAAAATAAATGCGATCGTTAATATTGACCTTGGTACAATGTAAAACTGTAATCATAATGACTACTTATACAGAATTGTACTATATTATAGGCCTAGACTAGGACCAGGCCTCCTACTATAGTATAGAGGCCTAGTCCAAGACCTTTGTTGCAAATCCCAGCCTAAAGCCTACCCTATAATGCCTAGCATAGGGCAGGTCCGTAGGCAGGATTTTCGATGGGGAGGTGCGTTTTGCAACCGAAGTGGACCTTACGATGGGCGATTGCCTAGGGGTTCCCGTGAGGGTGGGGCGAACCTTCTGGAAGCTCTGACAAATTAGCATTTTGGGGGCCTTTTTTAATGGATTTCGAAAATCCATAATTTGTAATATCCTATTTAAATTTTCATTCATTTAAGTATTGTCTAGGGACCTAGTACAGTAAAAGCAGGGGAAATAGAGAGTGGGATTTAAGGGAGGAACTTGCGAGAGATGGTCAATACCACCTCAGCCCCATGATTGCAGCTGAGGTAAGACAATTTATGATTATGGCACCTCAAAATGGCCGGAAATGGCACTCTCAGACAATTATGATTTTTCTTTTATCATTTTAGGGGGCTCTTCTCCCTTGAATCCACCACTGTGAAATTGTAATTTTTCATGTTCTTTACATCTGTAGGCCTACAGATGATATGGATCAATCTGCAATCACTGGAGCTGATAATTTCCAACAGATTTCAGCACATTATTAAAAATCAACGGGCAAAAAAATGTAATGCATACTATAGCATTTCGCGATAATTGGGAACGATTTTAATGAAACAATAGGTTTTTAAAAGTTTGAAATTGGGTGGTCCGGGGGCAGAGGCTTTGAGGAGGTTTGTGAGAAAAGCGACAAAGTAGCATTTTGAGGGTCTTACATAATAGATTTCTCAAACACATAATTCATAAATATTTCATTTAAATTTTCATTAATTTGGGTGTTTTTGGGACCAGAAAAAGTAATGTTATTTTGTCCTGTACATCTGCATGCCTATTGATAACATTCTTCATATTATGTAGATCAATCTGCAATCACCGGAGACGATCAATTTCTAACAAATTTCATGCCACATTATTAAAAATCCGCACCCTCTGCACCCCCCCCCCCTTTTGCCTACGGGCCTGAACTTGTGATCGCGGTACCCTGACCATTAAAAATTAGCAGACGCAACTGGGAAGCGTTAACGGCATTGGACTGCAGCGAAAAATGATTCCCCTATCATTAATGGAACATACCCACGTCACGCTTGGCTGCCTAGTTTTGATTTACATTTCGCATGTCTTGTGTTGTTGTAAAATGTATTTCAAAACAGTCATGTTTGGCTGGTTTGACACGGACTTTTGCTGCTTATGGCACAGACACACAAAATATGGGTCTGCTAATTTTTAATGGTCAGGGCACCGCGAAAACAAGCCCTATGCTAGGCATTATAGGCTAGGCTTATGTGGGCTGGGATTTGCAACAAGGTCTTGGACTAAGCCTCTATACTATTATAGTAGGAGGCCTGGTCCTAGTCTAGGCCTATAATATAGTAAAATTCTGTATAAGTAGTCATATGATTACAGGTTTACATTGTACCAAGGTCAATATTAACGATCGCATTTATTTTGCATTGAAAATAAAAAAAAAACTTTAAAAAAAGTATATAATATAAACTATAATGCCGTAGTTTCATTCAATGGGGCCCCGACAGTTTTAAACAATAAAAGCTGGGTTCTGATGTTTGAAATCATGCTTCTGATTTTGTGATCAATCTGTTTGCATTGTATATAGGCCGTACGTTATTAAAACATGTTTAGTTCTCACTAAAATTGGCCTATTCTCTGTATTTATTTACACCTAGAGTACATAGGACCTACTGAAGGACTATACCAGTCCGAAAAGTCATGTACCACTCTATGTTCTCTAACAATGGAGTTAACAGTTAATATGTCAATCTCCAGCAAATTTATACTTTATATTTGTTGGATCGATTGTAACTCCTGATTGTAGCAACCCCAAAACGAATGGCACTTCAGAATACAGTACAGTATACCAAAACTTCTCTCAAATTTTATATCCTATTGCGTTGTTTGTGTTATAAGTTAACTTCATTTATTTATTTTTCATTTTATTTTTTTATAAGCGTACAGGTTTGGAATATTTTTAAATCCTTAAGTTTAATTATTTAAAGCTTTCTTTTTATTTTGAATGAAAAATAAATGCGATCGTTAATATCGATCTTGGTACAATGTAAACCTGTAATCATATGACTACTTATACAGAATTATACTATATTATAGGCCTAGACTAGGACCAGGCCTCCTACTATAGTATAAAGGCCTAGTCCAAGACCTTGTTGCAAATCCCAGCCCACATAAGCCTAACCTATAATGCCAAGCATAGGGCTCGTGATCGCGGTACCCTGACCATTAAAAATTAGCAGACGCACTGGGAAGCGTTGTTC
>NW_022724029.1:121046-122037 GCF_011630105.1 Anneissia japonica
TTGGACTGCAGCGAAAAATTATTCCCCCATCATTAATGGAACAGGCCCACGTCATGCTTGGCTGATTAGTTTTGATTTACATTTCGCAAGTCTAGTGCCATACGCAGCAAAAGTCCGTTTCTAGTGTTTTTCTAGTGTCCGTTTCCAGACTGGTTTTTGATTTACGTTTTGGAATAGAATTTGGAGAGGGCGTTTGATCAAGTCAGACCTACGTTTTGAATTTGAATTACATTTTAAAGAAATTAGAACTACATTTTGAAAAATTTGAATTACGTTTTGAAAAATTTGAACTTCATTTTGGGAAACCAGATTTACATTTTCAGAAATTTACGCCTACGTTTTGATAAATTAGACATTGAATTTTGCAATTACATTTTGATTTTAACATGGACTTTTGCTGCGTATAGCACCCCATACAGAGCAACATAATTTTTGGTATTAAAGTAACACTTTATTAAAAACAATCAATGAATTGTGTTACTCAAACGTCTTTACATTGATATTTTCAAACCTATTAGATGACCTGAAGAAAAAGTGATCCAGAAGTCGTAGGCTTGCTGTACAATATATTATGGCGAAAGTAAATTTTTGTCCGTCTCTGAATTTTAATAGTGTTAGGCTGTAATAGGGCCTATTATTAAATATTGGAATGGTACCTTATATATTTATAACCAGGTAGCAGAGCAGCTTAGCTCAGTTGCCTAAACTGGTGGTAGCCTCTGTGTGCGCTAAAACGTGGGGATCTCTAGGTCTCCGATTCAAATAAAATCAAATCATTATTTATTCATCACTCAAAATGCCATTTTTCAAATTCAACCCATTGGGTTGAATTTTACAAAAGTAAAGGGTTCAAGCAGAAAACTCTAAACAATCAACATTTAAACATTTTTCAACAAATAGACCCACATCACAATAACAGCAAAATGAAACAGGTTTAAAGGGCAAAAAGGCAACCAATATTAAAATTATTATTATTATTATTATTATTATT